>NW_027142509.1:532703-672703 GCF_026170545.1 Melanerpes formicivorus
AAGACATTTACTTCTCCTACTTCCAAACTGACTCCAGGTTATTTTTTGGTAGATTTACCTCCAGTCTCTTCAGGGGTGGGGGGAGGAATGCTCAGGTTTTTTTGCTACCATCTGAGCTCTTAAACTCCAGTTAAGGCTCAAACCACTACATGATGTCAGGCTGAGCTTTGAAGACGAAAGAGAATCATTCATATAGCAACTCTGCACAGTTTCCAAGCTCGTTTTGATCTGTCTCCTGGTTACTGGGAGGCCTTTACATGAAAGCACAAGGCAGAGAAAGGTGGAGCAACTGAGTAGCAGTGTCCCCATAAAAGCACAGAAGAGGATGAGGCTGGTGTTTCTCTGCATCAGGACTGTTACTTTATGATGGCAATAAAGGAACATCAGAGAGCCAAGGGAAAGTAGGCAGTGCCAAGGCTCATTTCTCTGGCTCTATCTTCTCTCTCTCATCCCAGTACACGCAGGCACGATCTGGAAAACTGCAGGGGAAGCTGGTACCACAAGCTCTATGGTGCACAAGCTCAGGGGGCAGTGAGGAAGGCACACCACTTTGCAAGGAATAGGCTGCCAGCTGCTGGGCTTTATAATAGGATGAGTTGATCTGACAGTGCTGCAATGCAGCCCACTCTGTAGAGCCAGCATCCCCTACATTTGTGCCTCTACTTCAGGCACCACCATGGAAAGGACAGTTTGCTTTCTGATATGATCTAACAGTGGCTGGAAGGAAAGATAAATGGCAATAGGACTTTCTGCTTTGGACGTGATGGTTGGTTTGCCATTAAAAATCTCACTCTAGAATATTACATTTACCCTCTGTACTGTATGGAGAACATGTAATTTTGCAACGACCTTCTAGCTGTGAGGTGTCCCAGGGAGGCTGGAGTAGATGGCCTCTAAGGTCCCTTCCAGTCTGAGCCATTCCATTATTCATGCCAGAAAGGACTGAAAGCAGCTGGAGTGAAGACCTGAGTTTAAAGCCCTCTGGAAAAAAAGGGAAAGTGTCCCAGAATGAAGTTAAGCAATGGCAAAGGTTTACATCTGTGTTTCATTCAGGAATGTACTGCAAAGTAAGACCCAAAGGTCAAAAGGAGCTCACAGGTGGCAGTTTTCTTCCCATCTACTGGGTACAGGAGGAAGACAGATTAGGTTAATTTGTGTGAATAGCTTATGATAGATGTGAAGAAAAATGTTGTTACTGTGACACTTGTGAAGTACAGCTGGTAGCCAAAGATGGCCACAGGACCCTGTTATTGTGGGTTCAATAACAGATCTGATTGGGATCCATCAGGGGTGACCTTCTTGTACTTCATTCTGCCACAGTGCCAGTGATATGATCTCCCTGCTCCCTTCCACTCCCTGTTTGCTTCTCCAGCAAAAGTCCTTCCCCACTGGGGAGGTGACACTACTCATGCTGTTGCTGCCAGGCACAGGACAGCCACTAAACCAGCTACAACTGCTGGGAGGAGGCTTCACCACCAGCAGTGGCCACCTGCAAAGCCTGGGCTTCCACAGCACAGCAGCAGACAAGTCAGCATTGTATTGGTGGTCCCTCCTTAGTGTTTCACTTCTAGGTTTGGAACTGCCCTCGAATCCTGGCCCCTTTATTGAAAATACAGATGTTTTAAACTTTGTTTTGCATAAGCAGGTTGTTGGAAAAGTTGTTAACCTCTGAAACCTTTGGGCAAATAAACTTCAAATGGTAAACTGTTGTGTAGCAACTGTGCTATAAACAGCCCTCCTTTGTCTCCTGTGAGCGATCACTGATTTCTTGGGGATTAAAGCTTAATTAAATCTCCAGTCTAGGTGCATGCATCAGGCCATGGCGTACTGCAGCAGATTATCCCTCCTAGTATACAGCTTGCTTAACCATTTAGAATCACAACAGAAAGCTGACTGCTGCAACAGCAAGAAAAATGAGCACGCTCTCATCAACAAATCATTGAGAACTGTGACGTAGAACATCTTGCTGGCCGGCTCAAAGGCATTTGTGCCATACAGAAAGGTAGGGTGGCAGATAAACACCGCGTTAAACACTTGCATCTGGGCTGAGACAGTGTTGCTTCAAATATATCCTGATAGCTTCTGCCCAACAGCCTCTGAGTGTTACAGAGAGGCACCTGGGATGCTGATTGACAGCCACCTGAACATGAGCCAGCAGTGTGCCAAGGTGGCCAAGAAGGCCAAGGGCATCCTGGCCTGCATTAGGAATAGTGTGGCCAGCAGGAGCAGGGAAGTCATTGTGCCCTGTACTCAGCACTGGTTAGGCCACACCTTGAGTCCTGTGTCCAGTTCTGGGCCCCTCAGTTTAGGGAGGGCATTGAGACACTTGAATGTGTCCAGAGAAGGGTAATGAGGCTGGGGAGAGGCCTTGAGCACAACCCTGTGAGGAGAGGCTGAGGGAGCTGGGGTTGCTTAGCCTGGAGAAGAGGAGGCTCAGGGGTGACCTCATTGCTCTCTACAACTACCTGAGAGGTGGTTGTAGCCAGGAAGGGGTTGGTCTCTTCTCCCAGGCAACCAGCACCAGAACAAGAGGACACAGTCTCAGGCTGTGCCAGGGGAAGTTTAGGCTGGAGGTGACGAGAAAGTTCTTCACTGAGAGAGTCATTCGCCATTGGAATGTGCTGCCCAGGGAGGTGGTGGAGTCACCATCCCTGGAGGTGTTCAAGAGGGGATTGGATGTGGCACTTGGTGCCATGGTCTAGTCATGAGGTCTGTGGTGACAGGTTGGACTTGATGATCTTTGAGGTCTCTTCCAACCTTAGTGATACTGTGATACTGTGATACCTTCCAGTACTGTGCAGGACCATGCTGCAGTGAGACGCTACAGCTTGTTCGTGGGCACAGGGCCCCTCTGCTGATTAAACCCATTCTCTGCATGTTGGGAATACAATCTACTAGCTGCATCTGCTTCCACAGATCACTGTCTGCTTAAGAAACTGAAAACATGCTCTTGCTAAATCACTGCATTTATCAGCTGCCCCAGTGATGCTCTGCAGTGCCACGCACTGGGTTTATGCGCTGGTGATGCCCGTGTAATGCTGGATGCTGGATGAATGGGGTGGCTTGAGGCTGGCCTTAAACGAAGAGCAATTTTTTCAGCTGAATTGAAATGAAATTTAAAAAAAACAATAATTAAAATCACAGGTTCTGCATTTAGAAGAAATTTTAGCATTTGTGGGATTAAACTTTCAACTGTTGACCTCCCACACTGAGAGAAACGCAGGTCTGTGGGTGGGTAATGCCACAGATCTTCTAGAAAATGGGCGTTTAACTGTGGCAATTATGTCAAGGCATTTATCTCCAGATTTACCTTAAGAATTCACATTTTAAACAGGACAAGTTTGACTATATATATATATATATATATTAAAAAAAAATCCCCACCAAACTGATGCTGCTGTTTGGCAGTTCCCCTTGCAATCCTTCTTTAGTGACTTGTTCGTGACTCACAAGCACTGACTCAAACCTCCCCTCGCTCTTGCAACACTCAGGCTCTCCAGACTTTAAATACAAACTCAGCAGAGCAACACACTTACTTAGCCTGTTGAAAACCACCAGGTGCAGGAATGGGAAACTCTTGTGACTGTACTTTTCCCAGCCTATCTGAGCTACAGCAGGTCTTGCAGCTTCCGCAGCAGGCAGCTCCCACCCATCTGCAGGCTAACATGGAGAAAGAATGGGGAAAGAGGGGAGCAGGCTCCCTGAAGGGAAAAACCTCCCCACAGCTGAGTGTTAAGTGTGCCAGCTTTATCTTTCAGCTGTGCCAAACCAGCAGTGCTGCTGGCCTTATGGCTAGTGTTTGAGTGCTTGGCTGATTGGTGGAGCCACGTAAGGGGCTGGGTTGAAACCTGTTTAAATACTTGTGCTTTTCATGCACGGAGTGAGGGGACTCAGGAAAAAATTCTGTGGGTATCCCAGGGAATTTGAGTTTAACCCAAAAGCCCATAGGGTGACTCCTCTGAAACACCACCCTTCCAGAAAATGTTATTCTTAAGCAGTTGTTGGCAATGGGAAAGGGAGGATCCTACCACCCCAGCTGTGAGATGCAGGCTTTAAGGTCTCAGGACATAGTGACAGTGAGATTTTGTACCCAGGACATAGTGACAGTGCAATTTTGTCCCAGGACATAGTGACAGTGAGATTTTGTACCCAGGACATAGTGACAGTGAGATTTTGTCCCCAGGACACAGTGACAGTGCGATTTTGTACCCAGGACATAGTGACAGTGAGATTTTGTACCCAGGACATAGTGACAGTGCAGATTTTGTACCCTGCACCTTTTCTTAATGATCTCTGGAGGTCTCTTTCATTCTGGCACACTTCAGACTTCTCTCTGTCTCTGCCAACACACAAACAACGTGATCCCCAGCAGCACTTGTTTGAGTTTTCAGTTCCTGCCTCCCCGGGATCTTCCCTCTGTTGTGCCTTCCAGTCTCAAATCCACCAAGCAGTTCTCTAGGTCTCCCTGTATTCCTTCCTACTGTTCTCTCCTGAGGGGAACATATCTGATCAAGTTAGCATTCTCTTGCACAGTCCATCCCATACAGCTCCAGGGATGCAATTCACACTATCTAGAGCAACAGTTAGATTCTCTACATGCTTTGGATTAAAAAGAAACAACCACCACACTATAGTTTGCACATCAGCTTCTAAGATTTGACCATTTTAAAAGCCAACAACCTTGACAATGTCCTTTGGAGGCTGTCATTTTTTTTTCATAGGGTACATTAGGAATCAAGCAATCATGGAGAGTGTAATTAAGCACATAATCACAAGTATTTTTGACATCTGCTTACAGGCTCCATAGAAAATTTTTTTCATCTCTCTCCCCTGCAGCCTAATGTCTTAAATTAATTTATCATGACCATCTGTGTTGTCTTTTTTGCTGCTCAGCTTTCCTTTCTAGACCTGCTGTTTTTTTTTGCTGACTATTTCCTGACACTTTGTAATTTTCACTCTTAGTTTTAAAAACACAGAACTAGGTTGCTTGGTTAAGTTGCTCTGTTAAGATTAAACAATTAAACAGATGACTTCATTTCTGTGTAATGCTGAACAGAAAGGCAAGAAGGGAGAGGCTACACATCAGGTTTTCTGGTGCTGCTTACCTATGATGCACAGAGGCCTACTAAAATTCTTCTTTCTTAATAACTACCTTTTTCTCTCTCAACCCACTACAGCCAGATATTGCAGTGCACACTGAACCCCAGCTTACAGGATAGTTCAGGAAGAATATCATGGCTGGAAGGCTGCTTGGTTACCGGGTACGGCCCATGAGTACAAAGGGGTTTTTGAGGGCTGTAGCAAACTACACTCACTGCATCAGGACTAAAGATACTTAATAGAATAGAATAGAGTAGAGTAGAGTAGAATAGAGTAGAGTAGAGTAGAGTAGAGTAGAGTAGAGTAGAATAGAATAGAATAGAATAGAATAGAATAGAATAGAATAGAATAGAATAGAATAGAATAGAATAGAAGTAGAGTAGAGTAGAGTAGAGTAGAGTAGAGTAGAATAGAATAGAATAGAATAGAATAGAATAGAATAGAATAGAATAGAATAGAATAGAATAGAATAGAATAGAATAGAATAACCAGGTTGGAAGAGACCTTCACGATCATTGCATCCAACCCATCAACCAATCCAACCCACTTAAACAACTAACCCATGGCACCAAGCACCCCATCAAGTCTCCTCCTGAATACCTCCAATGATGGTGACTCCACCACCTCCCTGGGCAGGCCCATTCCAATGGGCAATCACTCCCTCTGTATAGAGCTTCTTCCTAACATCCAGCCTAAACTTCCCCTGATGCAGCCTGAGACTGTGTCCTCTTGTTCTGGTATTGGCTGCCTGGGAAAAGAGACCAACCCCCACCTGTCTACAACCTCCCTTCAGGTAGTTGTAGACAGCAAGAAGGCCACCTCTGAGCCTCCTCTTCTCCAGGCTAAGCAACCCCAGCTCCCTCAGCCTCTCCTCATAGGGCTGTGTTCCAAACCCCTCAACAACTTCGATGCCCTTCTCTGGACTCATTCCAACATGTCAACCTCCTTCCTAAACTGAGGGGCCCAGAACTGGACACAGTACTTGAGGATTATTGTACATGCAGCCTCCAATGTGTCAGGAGGAATAAAGCCCTTTAAGCTGATGGCACTGAGTGCAATGCATGCAGTAAAGAAGGACTACTCATAGATTTTACTTCCTAGTGCCACTGATGTTAAGGACAGTGTTACTAGTTGGTAACTCATTCCACCTCCCTGGAGTGAAGCAAACATCTTCTGTTGCTTTCCTAGAGTCCTTTGAAATGTTTAGCTTGGATGCTCATCCACAATATATATTTGTCCACAGTACAAACCTTTTACCTGTAGTCACTGCTTTTGCCTGATTTTCTTTCCTTGAAGTTCTTAGTTTACTCTAGCTAATACTAATTTGAACCAACCTTTTTCCAGCCTTGGCATTGTAGCTTCCCATGACATCATCTTCTCCTAAAAGAGGGAGGGGCACCAAACACCACCATCAGACCCTACTGAGGAGTTTGTGTAACATGACAGGAGAAAGGCTCTTGCAAGAGCATTACAGTATGCTTATCTGAAGGCAAAACTACTTGAAGTGCACTCCCCCCTGCTCTGTTGCTTGCTTCTTCAACAGGTTTTCCCCAGAAAGATCTCTTCTACATGAACCTGTGCCCTGGAATACAACATCCATGTACCTCCCTGATTTACCAGGATCCTGAGTCAACTTTTTTAACCTTCTGAATTGGATCTGATGTAAATAACAGGGAGATCTTACCACTGAATGAAAATCTGCTTTGTGAGGGAAAACAAGCACTGCAAAAAATGTAACAAATAGCTCTGAGAGTGGCACATTCCTAAGCAAGGTTTTACGTCAATTAAAAAGTCAGTGTTCCCCCTGTGGCTGCCCAGGCGGCCAAGAGGGCCAAAGGCATCCTGGCCTGTATTAGGAACAGTGTGGCCAGCAGGAGCAGGGAAGTCATCCTGCCCTGTACTCAGCACTGGTCAGGCCACACCTTGAGTCCTGTGTCCAATTCTGGGCCCCTCAGTTTAGGAAAGATGTTGAGTTGCTGGAAGGTGTCCAGAGAAGGGCAACAAAGCTGGGGAGGGGTTTGGAGCACAGCCCTGGGAGGAGAGGCTGAGGGAGCTGGGGTTGCTTAGCCTGGAGAAGAGGAGACTCAGGGGAGACCTCATTGCTCTCTACAACTCCCTGAAGGGAGGTTGTAGCCAGAAAGGGGTTGGTCTCTTCTCCCAGGCAAACAGCACCAGAACAAGAGGACACAGTCTCAAGCTGTGCCAGGGGAGGTTTGGGCTGGATGCTAGGAAGAAATTCTTCATAAAGAGAGTGATTGCCCATTGGAATGTGCTGCCCAGGGAGGTGGTGGAGTCACCATCACTGGAGGTGTTTAGGAAGAGACTGGATGGGGTGCTTGGTGCCATGGTTTAGTTGATTAGATGGTGTTGGGAGATGGGTTGGACTTGATGATCTCAAAGTCCTCTTCCAACTTGGTCTATTCTATTCTTTTCTGTTCTATTCTGTTCTATTCTATTCTATTCTATTCTATTCTATTCTATTCTATTCTATTCTATTCTATTCTATTCTATTCCTCTATTCTATTCCTCTATTCTATTCTATTCTATTCTATTCTATTCTATTCTATTCTATTCTATTCTATTCTGTTCTATTCTATTCCTCTATTCTATTCTATTCTATTCTATTCTATTCTATTCTATTCTATTCTATTCTATTCCGTTATATCCTATCCTATCCTATCCTATCCTATTCCCCAGGAATCCAGCCCTTTGACAATGTAACAGCTCATTTACCTGGGACTTAAGTCCTTTCCAAGTGAGGTTTGTTCTGCATCAGTCAGAGTTGATGGCTTTTTAAATGAGGTTTAATGGATGAAAATAGAATGCTGCTTAGCCAAGTAAGATGACTTTTAATTAACGTGCAACAATCCCATGTTGAGCAAAGTCTACCCACAATGTTATAAACCTCTGCAATCTGGGAAGTATGCTGGGCTGGAACTGAAGATCAGGACAGACAGATAATCCTCCACAAATAATTAGAGCAGAAAGTGCTTCTAATCTCTCTGTTAGTCCGGTTGTATTATTTGATCTAAGAATAAAATACACATTACAACCCCCCACACTTCTACATTTTCATTTAGACTGCACTGGGCATCTTTTAACCTGTCATTTTTCAGCTGCTGTTATGATTTCTGCATGTGCATGGTCTGAAATGCCACTGTCCTCTAGCTGTGTAAAAGCACAGCATAAGTACCAAGTTGTCAGAATTTGAAGCTTAATGTATGGAGGCTCAGCAGCAGGGTCTTGACTGACTTTACAAATATGGTTAGGTGGCACACGTCCTTAAGTGGTTTCTGTGCTCTAGGCTTGTGTGCTCTAGGTTTGTCTGCAACCCTCTGGCACAGCTTGACTCTGCTTGGATTTGGTAGGTGTTTAGCCAATGACACTGGGCATTAAAACCCTGAAGAGGGCAATTGCCGTCATGGAAGTAGCACACGGGAAAGATCATCCATACATTTCCCCCTCTACTCAGCCCTGGTGAGACCCCACCTGGAGTACTGTGTCCAGTTCTGGAGCCCCTATTCCAAGAGGGATGTGGAGGTGCTGGAAGGTGTCCAGAGAAGGGCCAGGAGGATGATCAAAGGGCTGGAGCACCTCTCCTGTGAGGACAGACTGAAGGAGTTGGGGCTGTTCAGTCTGCAGAAGAGAAGGCTCCCAGGTGACCTAACTGTGGCCTTCCAGGATCTGAAGGGGGCCTACGGGAAGGCTGGGGAGGGACTGCTCAGGATCTCAGGTAGTGATAGGACTAGGGGGAATGGAATGAAGCTGGAGGTGGGGAGATTCAGGCTAGATGTGAGGAGGAGGTTCTTCACCATGAGAGTGGTGAAATCCTGGAATGGGTTGTCCAGGGAGGTGGTTGAGGCCCTGTCCCTGGAGGTGTTTAAGGCCAGGCTGGATGAGGCTCTGGCCAGGCTGATGTAGTGTGGGGGTGTCCCTGCCCATGGCAGGGGGGTTGGAACTAGATGATCCTTGTGGTCCCTTCCAACCCTGAATGATACTATGATACTATGATACATTTCAGAGGTCAAAAGCAGAGGACCACTGAGCCTTTGTATCTATGCAATCCTTCAAACCTTTATTTAAAAAGCCTTGTTATGGAAACCTTCAGGAATGCTTTGAAAAGTGGTAGAGTATGAACACACTCCTGTCCTATAATTGGAAGGGCAAACACACTTAGGCCTTGCAAAGTGTCCCTACCTTCCACACGTCTACAATTGCCTTTTTTCTCCCTCACCCCCTTCCCCCCCCCCCCCCCCCCCCTTTTTAAGGAAGCCTCCATGGTTTCTTAAAGGTTACACCTTTTGACAGCTCATGTGCACAAATGGCCACGTTTTTCCTTACGGATTTTAAGGTGTATCCCTATTTGTGCACTCACACTAAGTGCAGTAGTTTTGTGATGTCCACCCTCACCTACATAGTTCCATTTAATCTGACAGATAAGCAACAGCTGTACTTCTGTCTTGTGTTTGAGGATGCAGTTCCTCTTTTGACAGGTCGTTTTGGCTTGCTGTCCCATAAGAGAAAGGGGAAACGAAGGTGATGAATTCTGCACATTGTGAACCACCACCCCCCTCAGTTTGGGAAAGATGTTGAGTTGCTGGAATGTGTTCAGAGAAGGGCAACAAAGCTGGGGAGGGGTCTGGAGCACAGCCCTGTGAGGAGAGGCTGAGGGAGCTGGGGTTGCTTAGCCTGGTCACTATTAGAGGACACAGAGCATCTAAGCTATTACAACCTGTAAAACCTTCTGGACCAAACCAGGCACAACGTACCCCTGTTTATTGCTGCCTACAACTACCTGAAGGGTGGCTGTAGCCAGGTGGGGGTTGGTCTCTTCTCCCAGGCAACCAACACCAGAACAAGAGGAAACAGTCTCAAGCTATGCCATGGGAGGTTTAGGCTGGATGTTTGGAAGAAGTTCTTCATAGAAAGAGAGATTGGCCATTGGAATGTGTGATGGAGGTGTTTAGGAAGAGAGTGGATGGGGTGCTTGGTGCCATGGTTTAGTTGATTAGATGGTGTTGGGTGATAGGTTGGACTTGATGATCTCAAAGTTCTTTTCCAACCTGGTCTATTCTATTCTATTCTATTCTATTCTATTCTATTCTATTCTATTCTATTCTATTCTATTCTATTCTATTCTATTCTATTCTATTCTATTCTATTCCATTCCATTCCATTCCATTCCATTCCATTCCATTCTATTCTTGCACTGCAGGAAAAGATAGACTGATGAGCCATGTCACTTCCATGGCCTGTGGCTGGGACTAGGAGCATGCCCCCATCCTGTGGCACGAGATGACCTGTGAGGCATGGGGACCTCACTGTCCATGTCCCCGTGTCATTACTCATCTCTCAGGCAGTCTCCAGGCCAGTTTTCACTTCTTGTCATCCTACTGGGTCTCTTAACAAATACAACCCTCCTCAGTGACCTCTCACTAAACACAAGTACTTGTCAAGACTTCCAAAATCTACATACATCCCTCTCAGAGCCTGCACCAACTTCTTGCAATGTTCTCATTTCCCTCTGAGACTGCCCATCCTTCACCTTTCTAACAGCACAGCTCTCCCTCTCCTCATCCTCCTCACCTCCTGCATGCCTTTCCAGCTCCCGTGCCAACCCGAGGAAACCCAGTGACACCTCTGTAACTTTTGGGACAAAAGCCCCTTGGACAGCTGTACATAAAACTGAACACCTTGGCTGTAAACAAATGAAGTTCTTCCCCATGAGGGTGGTGAGATGCTGGCACAGGTTGCCCAGGGAGGTGGTGGAAAGCCACATCCCTGGAAGTTTTTAAGGCCAGGCTGGATGGGGCTGTGAGCAACCTGCTGTAGTGTGAGGCGTCCCTGCCCATAGCAGGGGGTTTGGGACTGGATGATCTTTAAGGTCCCTTCTAATCCTGGCAACTCTGTAAACCTACTGCGCGGGTTTTCAGCAGTGCAAATTTAACCTACAGAGGGGTCGGGTCCCTGCGCAAGGCGGATGCCTAGGGGGCACTCGTTGATTCTCGTCCCACCGGCGTTCAGTGCAAGTAGCTATGGCAACGGCGGCTGCGGCGTAGAGCGGCCAGCGGCGGCTCCGTTTAAGTTCGGCGAAGGGGCGGCACTGAGGCGGATCGCGGCCGCTCGCTCCTTTCGCCTTCGGTGGCGGGACGGGAGCGGGTGACCGCGGTAAGGCGGAGGTGGGCGCTACTGGAGGCGGGCGGGGAGCTGTGGCCGTGGTGGGACGGAATTGGTGCCGAGCGGAGGGGAACGCTGTGTTTCTTGGCCCTCGCCAAGAAGAATCTCCGACTGGGGTTTCCCAGCCGTTTATGCCGCGGGCGCAGTTATCCTTGCCCGGTCCGAGAGACTCCGCCGAGGGCGCCGGAGCAGAGCCGTGAGGAGCGGAGCGGGAGTGGGCGGCGGCTGGGAGCTGGAGGCGAGGGGCGAGGGGAAGCCAACCACGGTCCCGCTCTGGCGACTTCAGAAAGTTCGAACCCATGGCTTTAGGGTAATTGCTGCAGAGCAGAAAAGCTCACAGAACTTTCAGGTTTGGGAGGGATTTTTAAACGGATGTCTGCCTGAGCCGACAGGTCTCAGCTGTGGTCTGTAGAGGTCCCAGCCCGAGCCCCAACAGCTCGGAAGCACTGCTGTAAACCCGAAGCCCTAACGGCTCGGAAGCGCTGCTGTAAACCCGAAGCCCTAACAGCTCAGAAGCACTGCTGTAAACCCGAAGCCCTAACAGCTCCGAAGCGCTGCTGTAAACCCAGCTGTTATCCCTCGTCACTAGCGCTAATCCATATCCTAGCGTGGGTTTAAGCTTGCTGTGCCGGTTTAGAGAGAGGTTTCCTTCCTGGTGCCCTCTCCGCTCACTCTGGGTCCATCTGTGCGCGCAAGCAGCGGCAGCGCTGCCGCCAAAGGTGAGGCGGGATGGCTGGGCAGGTAAAGGGGGCCGGGGGGCTCCGACAGCCTTCTCGGACTGGGCTGGGGCACAACACCGCGGGGCTGCCTGCAGGGATGACCGTGGGGAAACCGGTTACGTAAAGAGCAGGCAGGCGAGAAGGCAGGCACGGTTTATGCAGCTCTTGCTTGAGATCTCTCAGATTAGACCCCCACAATGCTGTTTCCCGTGCAAAAGTGCAGTGTTCAGTAACCGCGGCGTGCTACCACCGAGGTCAGTCAGATAGCGCTGAAGCTATGGCAGCACGACTGAGAATACGCTGCACTGCACGTCTCCAGATGCGAGCACATGAATTGAAGAGTGAAGCACTCTTCACTGCTTTTATGGCTGCTCTCTGTGGATTTGCTGTAGGTGGGTCACACAGCTATCACAGGAAGAAAAGCATGAGGTCTCCATAGCTCTGCCAATCACTCTCTGCTGTACGTGATCTCTGCAAAGAAAGACCTAGGTTTTGCAGCTGTAAACCCACTATTCTTCTTTGGGGGGTGAATTTCAAAGCAGTGCCTATTTTTAAGTAATCCCTGTCACAAGGAGAAACTTTAAAAGTGGTCATAGTATTGTCTAGTAAAAGCAAATCTCCCACATAGTTCTGCAGTGAATTGAGATTTTGGTGATGCCCAGTGAGTATTCTTTCTAATAGAGAGTGTAAGCAAGGGTCAGTACTGAGCAGAGGTTGTATTCTCACCTTATGATGCATAAAAGCAGGCATCAGCCTGGGTGCACATCTCATTTTCAGAGTGTTTAGTCTGGTCTATGCTGCAGTGTATGAACTGAAAAACCAGTGCACTTGACAACGTGCAAACTATGCTTTTGGATCTAAGTTTTAAGGACTTGCTTTATACAATGTGTAGATTGAAGTATCAATAATGAATGGGAGTATTAGAAACTCCAGCTTGTGACATTACTGCCCCTCTAGTAACATATTCCTGGCTTCAGGAGGTTTAGGTATAGGTTCAGTACAAATTGTATATGCTCGTGTGTTTGTGGTTGGAATTTGGTATGAAAATAGTCCTGTTTCTCAGCAGATGGAGCTCACTTGCTCTGATAAGCAGACAAACTAAAATCCTACTCTGCTTCATAAGCAGGTTTGAGTGACACCCACCCTTTCCCTTTAGCAGAGAAGTCAAATATTACCTTCTGTAGGGACCCCCAGCCACTACCAGGGGTCTAGGCTGTTGGATTCTTCCTTCACTCGTGCTTTAAGATCTCTGCACTGGCTCTGTGTCTGGAGTTAATCAACACAGCTCTTTGTTCAAGAAAGGAAAACCTCTCTTCTGTTAATGCAGATCTACTGTAGATCATGAAGCTCTTTCAGGTAGCTGGGGAAGGAAATAATCTCCTAGAAACAAGGCTCCCTTAGGAACAACCAGCACAAGCTGTCAGAGTGTGTGATATTCTCGCATGGGATTCGAGAACAGGCCGCTGTAACTGCAGGTGAGGTGCTTGCCTTACTTTATGCACCTCTCATGTGAAAGCAGATTCTTCAGGTAATGTATAACAGGCAAGTGGAGGCCCTACTCAAGCTGGTGGTAGCCGTCTATCAAGACCAAATCTGCCTGCTACTAGTGCTGCATGACAGCTTTGGGAAGGGGCACAGCTCAGGTTCTTGGGTCTTGCTCAGACAGGGCACCCAAAATATTTTAGGAGTGGATTGCCTTCTGCAGTACTAGTGCTAGGTCAAACTGGTTTCTCCATGATGAACTACTTGCTTTGAGAGAGACCTGCAAGGTAGTAAGAACCGCCCAGGACCATGTGAAAGCCGGAGCAGGTCAAGCTGAAGCCTTGATCTTCTTCCTTTCTTCCCAGTTCTGACCACTAAATTCCCCCTTCTGCTCATCTTGTAATGGACCAGCTCTTGAGTGCCCTGCCAGCTGTTGTTACCCCCCTTAGCTTCACAGTTATACTGCTTGATACTGACCTACCCCTAGCGCTGCTGCAGGCAGTGGCGGTAAGCTAAACCCTGGATGGCAAAATAGAGAAGGGCTGGCTCAGCTTTATTGGGTGAAGGCTCAAATGGTCAGGTGACTGTAAAAAGCTTTTTATAAAGTGCTGCTGCCACTGAAGCTGAAAAGCAACATGAGACAGACATCATTTACCACGGTATGTCATGCTGCTCGCTCTTGCTAGCGGGGCTCACCTATGCAGTACACAATACACAAGACCAAGGAAAAGGTCTGAGGGATCTTCATCCTTAATAATGAGCAGTGGGGGCTCACCTATGCAGTACACAATACATAAGACCAAGGAAAAGGTCTGAGGGATCTTCATCCTTTATTAAGGATGAGCAGTGGTGAGTGGAGCCAACGTGTGCAGGATCCAGGGGCAAGTCAGGACGGTGGGATTACAAAACTGAAGCCATCAGTGCAGGCAGCCAGAAGGCTGCGTGATGCTTTGAGAGCTGTCAGCTGGAGTCATCATGGTGATGGAAACAGATTAGAGGACCTGCTGCTGCTCCTCCTACAGAGCACAGTAATGAAATAGAGGCAGGATTACTTCCAGTAGCTGTAGACTGTGGCTGCTATCATAAGGCTAATCGTAGCTGATTCTCCAGGCTAAAAACAGTCACTACAGTGATCTTTCCTGTATGAGCACTGTCAGCTAGCAAAGCTGTCTGTGTTTGCACGGGCTCTGACGAGCAGCTGTGGTTTTACACACCTGGGTAGCTGTATCTGTGTCTCATCAAAGATTTTAGCCCTTTTGTTTCTTCCTTCTGAAGAAACTGGTATTGCTTGTTGGGAGAGGCAGCCTATGGAACTAGAGAAACTAGTCCTTTCATTAGGTGGGAAAACTTTCTCTGACTAGAAAAGCCCAAGCATTAGGCTCTGAGAGAATTTCAAACCTGGGACGCTGTACAGGCTACCCTCTACCACCTTTTTTGAATAGTCCCCTTTGAAAGTGTGACATAGTTGCATGAGATAAACATTTCTTGAAAGGGAACAAGGCTAACTTACTACAAGGGATGGAGGCATGAAAACAACCAAAGCATCCTCCTTACCTGCTGTAGGTGGTAACATTTTTTCCAGACACCAAAAAAGCTCTCTAAGGAGCCTGGGAGCTTGTGACTCCCATCTTTAATGGGAGTATTGGGTAGCTATGAATGTCTGGTGATTGATAGAGTCAGTAAAGGGTCTAGGCTCTTAAAACAAAAGCATGCTTTTTTTCCTTTTATGTCTGTGTCTCAGCCCTGAGAATATGCTCACATCTGCACAGACTCACAGAATTGTCAGGGTTGGAAGGGACCTCAAAGTTCATCCAGTTCCAACTCCCCTGCCATGGGCAGGGACACCTCACTCTACAGCAGGTTGCTCAGAGCCACATCCAGCCTGGCCTTAAAAACCTTCAGGGATGAGGCTTCCACCACCTCCCTGGGCAACCTGTGCCAGTGTCTCACCACCCTCATGGGGAACAACTTCTTCCTAACATCCAATCTCAATCTACCCATTTCTAGTTTTGCTCTATTCCCCCTAGTCCTATCATTACCTGAGATCCTGAGCAGTCCCTCCCCAGCCTTCCTGTAGGCCCCCTTCGGATACTGGAATGCCACAAGGAGGTCTCCTGGGAGCCTTCTCTTCTCCAGACTGAGCAACCCCAACTCTCTGTCTGTCTCCATAGTAGAGGTGCTCCAGCCCTCTCATCATCCTCCTGGCCCTTCTCTGGACATGTTCCAGCATGCCCACATCTTTCGTGTAATAGGGGCTCCAGAACTGGAGGCAGGACTCCAGGTGGGGTCTCACCAGGGCTGAGCAGAGGGGGAGAATCACCTCCCTTGCCCTGCTGGCCACACTTCTCCTGATGCAGCCCAGGATCTGATTGGCTTTCTGGGATGCAAGTGCACACTGAGAGCTCCTGTTGAGCTTCTCCTCCCCCAGCACCCCCAAGTCTCTCTCCTCAGGGCTGCTTTCCAGCCAGTCCCTGCCCAGCCTGCATTTGTGCCTGGGATTGCCTTGACCCAGATGCAGGACCCTGCCCTTGGTCTTGTTGAACCTCCTGAGGTTGGCTTGTGCCCACCTCTCCAGCCTGTCCAGGTCCCTCTGGATGGCCTCCCTCCCCTCCAGCTGTCTGCTGCACCACACAGCTTGGTGTCATCAGCAAACTTGCTGAGGGTGCACTCAATGCCACTGTCCATGGCACCCACAGAGATGTTGAACAAGCCTGGTCCCAGGACTGATCCCTGAGGGACTCCACTTGTCCCTGGCCTCCAGTGGGACATGGAGCCATTGACAGCCACTCTTTGGGTGCAGCCATCAAGCCAGTTCTTCATCCACTGAGTGCTCCATCAAACCTATACTTTACCAGTTTGGAGATCAGGATGTCATGTGGGGCAGTGTCAAAGGCTTTGCTCAGGTCCAGATAAATGACATCAGCTGCTCTCCCCTTGCCTAGTCATGCTGTGACCTTGCCATAGAAGGCCACCAGGTTGGTCAGGCAGGATTTGCCCTTGGTGAAGCCAAGCTGGTTGTACCAAATCAACTCTTCATTATTCTTCTGCCTCAGCAGTGCCTCCAGGGGGATCTGCTCCATGATCTTACTGGGCACAGAGGTGAGACTGCCTGGCCTCTAGTTCCCTGGGTCATTCCTCTTACCCTTTTTGAAATGGGAGTTATGTTTCCCCTTTCCCAGTCAGTGGGGACCTCCCCAGCCTGCCAGGACTTTTGGAATATAATAGAGAGTGGTTTAGTGACCTCCTCTGGCAGATCCCTCAGCACCCCTGGGTGTATCCCATCAGGCCCCATGGACTTGAACACTTTCAGGTTCTTCAGATGGTCACAACCTGATCTTCACTCACCATGGGCAGTTCCTTCTTCCAGCCCCTGCCATTATCTTCTGTGACTCTGGAGAATCAAGCTTCTTAATCTGTTTCCCTTCTGCTCACTTTTGATGCCATGTCCTGATTGGGATGCTTCCAGGAGTAGCCTTTTGGTAATCCCAGCTGCAGCCATCATTTGTGCCACTCCTTCTCCCTGGGGGCTACTGGAAGGCAGCAACGAGGCACGTAGGTGTGCTGTGTGAAGAAACAGATGCTGTTTGGCTGCTGTTAATGTCCCTATTGCCTGCTTCGGATTGCATTGTATTTAAATACAAATACAATAGTTAATGACCTTGTTCCTCTTCAACTGATTGCATGAAGGGGTTGGCTGGAGGGGAGTTAATTGCTTTTTTTCCTCAACTGATTGGTGCAGTTTGTTCTGCACTCAGTGATGGGCAACTCCCTAGCAACAGAAACCTTTCACTTGACAGAAACCTTTCACTTAGGGCTGATAGTTTAAACCTCAGAATGCTGCTGCTTCCCAGTCGGCTTGGTGCTGGTGGCAGTGTCTAAAGTATGCTCTTCTGGCAGAGATGGACTTCAGCTTGGAGAGGATGGTGTAGCCTACCTTGCATGCAGCACATTTGCTAAACAAAGGTTAGCACTCTGCCTAGCCTTGTAGTGAATGCAGCTATTGCTCCTGTTGCTACTGCCTATGTACAGGTGTGAGCTCTACCATTGATGTTCCAGTGGCAGCAAACCTACTTGAGTGTATAGACACCAAAGTCAGTGAAGAAGGAGGAGAGGTACTGCCTCAAGCTGCTGGAGCAGAGTTTTCCCTGCAGTCCATGGTGAAGATGGTAGAGAGGCAGGCTGTCCCCTTCAGCTCACAGAGGTTAACACTGCAGAAGGTACCCACCTGTATTCCATGGGGGACCCTACACCCCAGAGCAGATGGATGTGCCCGAAGAAGGCTGTAACCCCACAGGGAGCCTGTGCTGGAGCAGGCTCCCAGCAGGACCTGTGGCCTCATGGAGACAGTAGCCCATGCTGGAGAAGG
This sequence comes from Melanerpes formicivorus, assembly GCF_026170545.1. NCBI lineage: Eukaryota > Metazoa > Chordata > Aves > Piciformes > Picidae > Melanerpes > Melanerpes formicivorus. The sequence goes on from NW_027142509.1 coordinate 550,548, forward strand.
TTTGCTGTCAGGAATTGTGACCCTGTGGAGGGGGCCCACTCTGGAATAGTTCATGAAGGACTGCCCCTCATGGGAAAGACTCATTGGAGAAGTTTGTGGAAGACTGTCTCTGATGGGAGGGACCCCCATGCTGGAGCAATGGAAGTGTGAGGAGTCCTCCCCACCAGGAGGAAGGAGCAGCAGAGACAGTGATGAAGTGACTCCAATTTCCATTTGCTCTCCCCCTGTGCAGGAGGTAGAGAAGTTTGGAGTGTAGTTGAGTGCAGGAAGAGAGGGATGAGCCAAAGGTGTTCTTAAGATGTGGGGTTATTTCTCATTAGTGCACTCTGATTTGTTTGGTCATGAACTCATTTCCCCAAGTGGAGTCTGCCTTGTCTGTAATGGGTGAATGGTCTCTCCTTGTCCTTATCTTTGCCCACGAGTCTTTTGCTACATTTTCTCACCTTACATCCAGCTGAAGACAGGAGTGATAGTGGCTGTGGTGGGCACCTGCTGCCCATCCAGGGTCAACTTACCATGGCAGGTCAACCATCTGCTTCCTTAAGCATCTCCTGCTGGCTAGGATGTGGCTGTTTGCCACATTTGACTCCATAGGTGGAGTTTTTGCATGCAGGGCTGCTGCAAGGTTGTGCCCTCTCATGAGGCAGGTGAGCCCTAGCCCCAGCTCTTGTGTGTGGGCAGGAGAATGCTTCCCCAGCCTAGTCTGGAGGGAGCACCCTATCCTTACAGCTTGACGTCAGATGCAAGAACTGTGACTGGCATTTTAATTACTTGGTGACTGGAAGCTGAAGGCAGAAGGTGCCTCTTCACCTTTTCTCACCCTCTGCACAAGTTGGCTGCTGCAGGCGAGATTTCTCGAGGGGGTCAGCACCAATTATGTCTGAGTGGGCAATCCAGTAGCACTTTCAGATGAGCAGCAGACTTGAGAGGTGTGAGGGGAAGCATGTTCTTGGCCGAGGCGTGTTGCTGACGACACTGCTCTTTCTTTTCCTTCCCTCCTGCCTCTCAGTGAAGACACACAGAGCACCATGTCACTGGCATCCTGGTTCAGGTGGAATGAGCCCCCACCCCGCATTTCCCAGAGGAGCCCCACAGAAATGGTGGTTGAAACGCTCATGATGGAGCTGAACTGGCAAACCAAGCAGGCAGAGAAGCAGCAGAGAGAGCGGGAGAACGAGTACCGCAAAATCAAGACCGGGGTGGACTACGGCTGGTTGGTCAGCTACCCAAAGCAGAGCTATGAGATCAGCCCAGGAGAGAGGCTGCAGCTGGAGGATATGTGCACCAAGATACATCCTTCCTACTGTGGGCCTGTCATACTCAGGTACAGTAAAAGCAGCAATGATACAGCCCTTTACTTTCCCACTCTCCTATGTACATGTGAAGAAGGAGTGAGAATTATTAGACCCAAATAAAACCTAAGAGAGATGAATCTTGGTGTTCTGTATCACAAGTCATGCTGGGACAGCCTGTGAAAGGATAGGATAGAATAGAATAGAATAGAATAGAATAGAATAGAATAGAATAGAATAGAATAGAATAGAATAGAATAGAATAGAATAGAATAGAATAGAATAATAAACCAGGTTGGAAGAGACCTTCAAGATCATCGAGTCCAACCTATCACTCAACACCACCTAATCAACTAAACCATGGCACCTAGTGCCTCATCCAGTCTCTTCCTAAACACCTCCAGTGATGGTGACTCCACCACCTCCCTGAGCTGCCCATTCCAATGGGCAATCACTCTCTCCATGAAGAATTTCTTTCTAACACCCAGCCTAAACCTCCCCTGGTGCAGCCTGAGACTCTGTCCTCTTGTTCTGGTGCTGGTTGATTGGGAGAAGAAACCAACCCCCCCTGCCTCCAACCTCCCTTCAGATAGTTGTAGAGAGCAAGAAGGTCTCCCCTGAGCCTCCTCTTCTCCAGGCTAAGCAACCCCAGCTCCCTCAGCCTCTCCTCACAGGGCTGTGCTCCAGACCCCTCCCCAGCTTTGTTGCCCTTCTCTGGACACCTTCCAGCATCTCAACATCTTTCCTAAAGTGAGGGGCCCAGAACTGGACACAGGACTCAAGGTGTGGCCTAACCAGTGCAGTGTACAGGGGCAGAATGACCTCCCTGCTCCTGCTGGCCACACTCTTCCTGATGCAGGCCAGGATGCCATTGGCCTTCTTGGCCACCTGGGCACACTGCTGGCTCATGTTCAGCCAGCTGTCAGCCAGGACCCCCAGGTCCCTTTCTGCCTGGCTGCTCTCCAACCACTCTGACCCCAGCCTGTAGCACTGCCTGGGGTTGTTGCAGCCAATGTGTAGAACCTGGCACTTGAAGAAGGGGAATCTACTATTTTAAGTCAATTTAACATGCCATCATCTCCTCCAGATAGTCAGGAAGTGACATTTCTCTCTGAGGCTGGCTGGAGTATTCTCTGCTCCTGAGCACCCAGCGAAACTTTGTCTTGCCTGATGAACAATTACTGTTCCAGAAAAAAGGAAGACAGAGTTGCAAGGTCCATTGCCCTGCACAGAACAACACAATGAAATCACAGCACACAGTTTGGTTTTTCTCACCTCCTGTGTCCTCTTTTAGAGGCAAGATTTAACTGTAACGTTGCCTTCTCAGCAAAGCTCCCGTTAGCATCGTTGTGTAGCGTGGCTCAGTTTCTTTTCTGATTAAGTCTGTGCTGTTTCACTTTGTGTTTCTCACTTTTCCACACACTCTGTTCATGCACAGCTTGCATCCACTTATTTTGAGCTCCACACAAAAAGTCTTTACATGAGCTTTTTGTTTTGAGTAATGAGTGTTTGGTTCTTATTTGGCATCTGCTATTACTACAGCAGCCTGTTCACATTCAGTTTCTTTCAGCACGCTGACCAAGTTCTTTCTTCCTCCTGTCTTACATTCTCAGTTGCAAGCATGCCTCCACTGTCCCTGTACTCAGCACTGGTTAGGCCACACCTTGAGTCCTGTGTCCAGTTCTGGGCCCCTCAGGTTAGGAAAGATGTTGAGATGCTGGAAGGTGTCCAGAGAAGGGCAACGAAGCTGGGGAGGGGTCTGGAGCACAGCCCTGTGAGGAGAGGCTGAGGGAGCTGGGGTTGCTTAGCCTGGAGAAGAGGAGGCTCAGGGGAGACCTTCTTGCTGTCTACAACTATCTGAAGGGAGGTTGTAGTCAGGTGGGGGTTGGTCTCTTCTCCCAGGCAACCTGTGTCAGAACAAGAGTACCCCATCTCAAGCTGTGCCAGGGGAGGTTTAGGCTGGATGTTAGGAAGAAGTTCTTCCCAGAAAGAGAGATTGGCCATTGGAATGTGCTGCCCAGGGAGGTGGTGGAGTCACCATCAGTGGAGGTGTTTAGGAAGAGACTGGCTGGGGTGCTTGGTGCCATGGTTTAGCTGATTAGATGGTGTTGGGTGATAGGTTTGACTTGATGCTCTCAAAGGCCTTTTCCAACCTGGTTAGCTCTATTCTAATTCTGTTCTAATCATGCCTTAATTGGCAGGCATGCATAACAAAAAGAGTCTTTCAAAATTTATCTCTGGTTTTCTCTCTGTCCTTATTTTCTGGGGTCCCCACTGGTACACCAACAAGCAGTACAATCCCAAGGTGCATTAAACTCCTTGTTACATTCCTAGGGCTTATAAAAAAAAAACCCAAGAGGCAAGATTTTACCCTCTCAGCTTCTGATCTGTTACCTTTACTTATACACAATCCTACTGTGTTCCATCCTCTTTCAGTTCTGTTGGAGAAAACTCTCAAATTGCTTATAGTCCTCATCCACTCTAGCTTCCAGTGTGTGCAAATTGCCTGGATTTCAGTGAAGCCCAAGTCCACTCTGTCTGCTTGCAGATATAATTTTTATGTTAAGATATTGCTCTGTGTCATAAATGCACACTGCTGTGGAACAACCAGTGTAGCTATATGACCAGTGTGTGAACCTCAGGAGTGGATCCCACACTCTCTGGGCTGGGGCCCTAATCACCCAACAAGGTGTCCGAAACAATATGCTCTCTTCTTGGCCCAGCCAGTGACACACTATGGAATGGAATGGAATGGAATAGAATAGAATAGAATAGACCAGGTTGGAAGAGACCTTCAAGATCATCGTGTCCAACCCATCAATCAATCCAACCCACCTAAACAACTAGCCCATGGCACCAAGCACCCCATCAAGTCTCCTCCTGAACACCTCCAGTGATGGTGACTCCACCACCTCCCCAGGCAGCCCATTCCAATGGGCAATCACTCTCTCTGTGTAAAACTTCCTCCTGACCTCCAGCCTAAACCTCCCCTGGAACAGCCTGAGACTGTGTCCTCTTGTTCTGGTGCTGGCTGCCTGGGAGAAGAGACCAACCTCTGCCTGTCTACAACCTCCGTTCAGGTAGATGTAGACAGGAAGAAGGTCTCCCCTGAGCCTCCTTCTCTCCAGGCTAAGCAACCCCAGCTCCCTCAGCCTCTCCTCATAGAGCTTGTGTTCCAAGCTGTCAGCCCATGGCTTGGACGGGAGCACACTGTGTTGGGTTAGGAACTGGCTGGAGGGCCGAGCCCAGAAAGTGATGGTGAGTTGTGCCACATCCAGCTGGCAGCCAGGCTCTAGTGGTGTGCCCCAGGGATCAGTGCTGGGCCCTGTGCTCCTTAATATCTTCATTGATGATCTGGATGAGGGGATTGAGTCCATCAGCAGTAAATTTGCTGACGACACCAAGCTGGGGGCAGCAGTTGATCTGCTGGAGGGTAGAGAGGCTCTGCAGAGGGACCTCGACAGGATGGACAGATGGGCAGAGTCCAAGGGCAGGAGATTGAACACATCCAAGTGCCAGATTCTGCACATTGGCCATAGCAACCCCATCCTGCTCTGCATCTCATCTTCCTGAGCTGCAAAGTAAACAGTCGTAATCCTTCACTTCCCTTAGTAAAAGTTAAACAATCCATTTTGAACTCTTTGCTGAGAAGGCACTGGAGCATTTCACAGCTGTCCAATTAGATACAGCAACGTGCTGCCTGTCAATGTTTTATCAGCTATGCCTGTCCATGACCTTGCAGAAATCCACAGGAAGATGAAATGCCACTGCACTGAAATTTTATTGACTATAAACATACAATAAAGAAGACTCTTACAGCAGGTTTTTTTGTCTAGTGGCCGTTGGGTAATGTTATGGGGAAGAACACTTGGAAATGTGAAGTCTAGTGGAACTTTTCCTGATTTATGCTGAGATTCTAGTAAGAAGCAGTTCAGGGACTACTTGAGTAAGGATTTGCATTTGAACAATCACATCTAATGATGGGAGTACTTTCCACAAGCTTGTCTAATCATTTTGTTTCTTGAGCTACTGGTAGCAGCAAGTTCTGATTTAATAGGTGTTATGTGAAAAGAGCACTTATCATAATATCATAGTATCAGTCAGGGCTGGAAGGGATCACAAGGATCAGCTAGTTCCAACCCCCCTGCCATGGGCAGGGACACCCCACACTACATCAGCCTGGCCAGAGCCTCATCCAGCCTGGCCTTAAACACCTCCAGGGACAGGGCCTCAACCACCTCCCTGGACAACCCATTCCAGGGCTTCACCACTCTCATAGGGAAGAACTTCCTCCTCACCTCCAGCCTGAATCTCCCCACCTCCAGCTTCATTCCATTCCCCCTAGTCCTATCACTACCTGAGATCCTGAGCAGTCCCTCCCCAGCCTTCCTGTAGCCCCCTTCAGATACTGGAAGGCCACAATGAGGTCACCTGGGAGCCTTCTATTCTGCAGACTGAACAGCCCCAACTCCTTCAGTCTGTCCTCACAGGAGAGGTGCTCCAGCCCTCTGATCATCCTTGTGGCCCTTCTCTGGACACCTTCCAGCACCTCCACATCCCTCTTGTAATAGGGGCTCCAGACCTGGAGGCAGTACTCCAGTTGGGGTCTCCCCAGAGCTGAGCAGAGGGGGAGAATCACCTCCCTCGACCTGCTGGCCACACTTCTCCTGATGCAGCCCAGGATCTGATTGGCTTTGCAGGCTGCAAGTGCACACTGAGAGCTCCTGCTGAGCTTCTCCTCCACCAGCACCCCCAAGTCTCTCTCCTCAGGGCTGCTTTCCAGCCAGTCACTGCCCACTTCCTTCTGTTTTTTGCCTTGCCACCTTGCACCTTTGCTTGGTGCTTCCCATCCTTTCTTGTTCTTTGGGGAAATGGTGATTCACCGCTTCCTCACATTCTCTGGCTTACTTGTGCTTTGAGAGACCTTGAGTGTATCTTCATGGCCCCTCCTTGTTGTTGTTGTTCCATCTCACAGGAGAGCACAAGTTCCTAGCACAGTGACTTGGCAGCAATCCATAACCCAAGGTTTTAATCAAAGCTGTGCCTTGACTGTGCTTCCAGATTCCGGCAACTCATCGCCGAGTACGAACCAGAAGCGCAAGAAGTGTCGCGGCTCTTCCGCTCCGTCCTGCAGGAAGCTGCCGACAGGATCAAAGAGGAGGAAGACGCCAAGAAGCTGGCCAGGCAATGGAACACAAAGAACAAAACCAGCCTCTCCTTAACAACATTTAAATCTCGGTCCAGGATCTCCCCATTCATCAGTGACATCAAGACGATCTCCGAGGATGTGGAGCGGGGCACCCAACCCACCAGGAGGGTTTGGAGCATGCCAGAGTTTAAACACGCCAAGGATTACTGACTCTGTGTGGAAGGAGGCTTTCAGACAGTGGTGTCTCAAAATCCTAGTTAACTTCTGTCAGCTCTACTGTTTCTTTGTTCCAGCTCTCTCTTCCTGCTTGTCTCTCTTTCAGCTGTGTCTGATGCCCAGGGTGTGAGACACAACTTATTGCCAGATGTGTTAGCCCTCTTTTATAAACTTAGTGTCTCTTCATAACCTTAAGGGCAAGGCTTACTTTCTATCTCATTTTTATTACTGCTTCCTTGTGGAAAATCAGCTCTGTGATGTCTGTCTTTCCCCTTCCTTCCCCCCCACCCCCCCAGTCTGGGTATAGTTAGCTGTAAAAGCTTTTGGCCCAAGCTAGTGAGAGCTGCTGGATGGAGCCTTCCTGCTGCAAGTAAACAGCAGTTTACATCAGCAAGGCTTGAGGTGTCAGGCCTGTGAGCTACAGCCAGTATCTGATTTGGAACACTCAACTTAATTTTCCAGCTAATAACCTCCCTCAGTGCTACAAGAACCTTCACAGATCTTGATCAGCTTTTTGCTGACAATTCACAATCCAAACTGAGTAGAAGCAGGTCCAAACTTTTGAAGTGAAAGACCAACGTTATTCCACAGCAACCAGTTCATGCAGGCTCTGGTTTCTGGGGTAGTTTGTCTGTTGTGCACACAAGAAGCCCCTGAACTTTGCACCTGCAGGGTATATGGAAATGGAACGACCTACTGTGTAGATTTACAGGCAGATATACCAGTGCTCTATCAAACACTGTGCTTAGTCCTCATTGTTCAGTGTTGCTGGTAAAGTGCTCCACTCTGCATCCAGGAATAAGTCAGTGGGTGGAAATTAATGTTTATGGCTAAGCCTGAAAGAGTACCAAAGTCTCAGTGTAGACAGAAGTCACAGAGAAGGGTGAAAGGAACCAGCATTCCTCTACAGGGCTCTGCACAGCTGCAATAGTTGAGATCATTTTAACAAGCTGCAGTTTGAGTGACAGAGGAGATCCACTGGATGATGATTTTTCTCGCAGTCTTCTTACACTGCTTCCCACAGCAAACTCCTGGCCAAGCTGTCAGCCCCTGGCTGGGACAGCAGCACTCTGAGCTGGGTTAGGAACTGGCTGGAGGCTGAGCCCAGAGAGTGGTGGTGAATGGTGCCACAGCCAGCTGGCAGCCAGGCACCAGTGGTGTGCCCCAGGGATCAGTGCTGGGCCCCATCCTGTTCAATATCTTTATTGATGATCTGGATGAGGGCATTGAGTCAGTCATCAGTAAGTTGGCAGATGACAGCAAGCTGGGGGCAGGAGTTGATCTGCTGGAGGGTAGAGAGGCTCTGCAGAGGGACCTTGACAGGCTGGACAGATGGGCAGCGTCCAAGGGCAGGAGATGGAACACATCCAAGTGCCAGGTTCTACACATTGGCCACAGCAACCCCATGCAGAGCTACAGGCTGGGGTCAGAGTGGCTGGAGAGCAGACAGGCAGAGAGGGACTTGGAGATACTGGTTAATAGTAGGCTAAATGTGAGCCAGCAGTGTGCCCAGGTGGCCAAGAGGGCCAATGGCATCCTGGTCTGCATTAGGAATAGTGTGGCCAGCAGGAGCAGGGAAGTCATTGTGCCCTGTACTCAGCGCTGCTTAGGCCACACCTTGAGTCCTGTGTCCAGTTCTGGGCCCCTCAGTTTAAGAAGGACATTGAGACTCTTGAACGTGTCCAGAGAAGGGCAATGAGGCTGGGGAGAGGCCTTGAGCACAGCCCTGTGAGGAGAGGCTGAGGGAGCTGGGGTTGCTTAGCCTGGAGAAGAGGAGACTCAGGGGGCACCTTCTTGCTATCTACAACTCCCTGAAGGGAGATTGTAGCCAGGTGGGGGTTGGTCTCTTCTCCCAAGCAACCAGCACCAGAACAAGAGGACACAGTCTCAAGCTGTGCCAGGGGAAGTTTAGGCTGGAGGTGAGGAGAAAGTTCTTCACAGAGGGAGTTGTTAGCCATTGGAATGTGCTGCCCGGGGAGGTGGTGGAGTCACCATCCCTGGAGGTGTTCAAGAGGGGATTGGACATGGCACTTGAAGCCATGGTTTAATAATCATGAGGTGTTGGGTGACAGGTTGGACTTGATCATCTTTGAGGTCTTTTCCAACCTTATTGGTTCTATGATTCTCCCCTGAGTGCTCAGAAGAGAGCTTACCAGCATCACAGGTTCTTGAGCAGTGAGTTGATAGTATTACAAAAGAATCTTGAATGCAAACTGAGTAGCTTGTAGGCCAGCATGGTTCTGCTCAGACCTGTAAGAAACAGGAAAGTGCTACTGAGGGAAAGCTACTAGGCCCTATAATCATCAGGAGAAAGAGCTCTCATGATCAAGTAAAGAGCATGCTGTGAAAGCCATGGGTCCTGTAGAGAAGCTAAGGACTAGGTTGCTTTGTGGTGACCAATGGGAGATGAGGAAGGGAGGGATTTCCCTGTACAACTGGCTTTTGAGGAATCATCCCAGTGGGAATATAGCCTCCTGGAACATCCTGTTGCTTTGTTGTTCTTTTGTTCATTTCCAACTCTTTTCCCTGAGGATCTCTGCAGCAGCATGTGGGTACTACAGCCAAAACAAAACCCTGTGAAGCCATGACAACTCTGGGAAGAATTCCAGCACAGGAAATCTATCCTGGAGTAGAAATGTGCAGTTACCTCCAAAGATGGAGGAGGGCAGCACAAAACAAAGCTCAAGATCAAACCCTTATGAGCTCTCCAAGACTGGAGGATTCTGGCTCTTCCCTTCTCCCTTCTGGACTATCTAAGATTGAAGACAAGGCTTTCCTGCTAGCTGGCATTTCTAGTCCCTTGGTGGATGCTGCTGGCAACAACCCTTCTAGGGACAAGAAGCAGAAGCTCACTTCTACTCAAAAACAGAGGCCTTCCAGATCCAGCATCCATGGCTCATACAGGATGAGCCATTCCAACTCTAGGCCAGTGAGTCAAAAAAGCCTTTTTGACAACTAGCTTCTTGTTCCTCAGCTGTCTGTCCCTGTGAAGTAATGTGACTGTGCATATGAAGTGCAAACAACGGCTTGGCGGACTTAGCATAGCCATAGCTGTCCAGAGGATGTAGGAACTCTAGCAAGAGATCAGCACAGCTTGCAGAAAAGTTGTTTGTAAGCAAAGCTAACCTTTTTTTTAAGTACATTTGCAGGCCCCTGAAGGCTGAGTTCACACATTTCATGCCATGCCTCTGCAGTCATTTTATTTGCACTCATGTTCAATTTGACACCTCCAGTATTGGCTGCATTCGTGCAATGCTTGATGGACTGCGAGGGGAGAGAGGATATTCTGACACACTGACTTTATGAGCACACTTGTGCTCCTTGGGACAGTGCAGTATCTGTAATGCATTCACTTCTTCTTAGGGAGAATCAGGAATAATCAACTCCCCTGCACCAAGGGAATCACCTGGAGGGTGATCACCCAGTCACTGCAGCTTGTTGTCGTAACTGTGTCCATGAGCAACCTCAAGCTGGCAGATTTCATTTAACATTATTCTCACTTAACAGCCAGCCAAGGGAGGCAAACATGACCTTTGTTCAAAGTCAGGTATGATATGGAGGCCAGGCTTACAATAAAATGTAATCCAAACTTTTAAACAGTGTAATCCTCCCTCTAGCTCTTCTGCAAGACACACTGTGCTCATGCTAGAATCTGATGATAAAAGATGATTCAGATACCCAGCCAGGAGGTTTCCATTCCCACTACATGCTCTCTAATACTCTTAAAGGTCACTGCCTCAAGCTGCACCAGAGGAGGTTTAGGCTGGATGTTAGGAAGAAGTTCTTCACAGAAAGAGAGATTGGCCATTGGAATGTGCTGCTCAGGGAGGTGGTGGAGTCACCATCCCTGGAGGTGGTTAGGAGGAGACTGGATGAGGCCCTTGGTGCCATGGTTTAGTTGATTAGATGGTGTTGGGTGATAGGTTGGACTGGATGATCTCAAAGGTCTTTTCCAACCTGGTTAATTCTATTCTATTCTGAAGTCATAGAAGTAGGACCATGCTTGCCTGTAGCCAGCTGCTTGAGGACTGCCTCTGACCTACTGCATTGTGCAGGCATCAGCATGTACTGAGGCAGAGCTGGGGAGCTGGTCAGGGCTGCACAACTGCTGCATCCTGCTTGTGGGGCTCATTTTTCCTAGAAATGCTGTAGACTGAACCATGAATAATCCTTTGGTCACTGCATGTGGCGACATCTACCCACTCATGTTTGCCTTGTCTTCATTCCACAGTTAGTGTGGCTAACTGGACAGATGGGCAGAGTCCAACAGGATGGCACTCAACAAGTCCAAGCGCCAGGTGCTGCACTTTGGCCACAGCAACCCCATGCAGAGCTACAGGCTGGGGTCAGAGTGGCTGAGAGCTCCCAAACAGAGAGGGACCTGGGGGTGCTGATCAACAGCTGCCTAAACATGAGCCAGCAGTGTGCCCAGGTGGCCAAGAAGGCCAATGGCATCCTGGCCTGTATCAAGAATAGTGTGGCCAGCAGGAGCAGGGAGGTCATAGTGCCCTGTACTGTGCATTGGTTAGGCCACACCTTGAGTCCTGTGTCCACTTCTGGGCCACTCAGTTTAAGAAGAACATTGAGACACTTGAATGTGAACAGAGAAGGGCAACAAGGCTGGGGAGAGGCCTTGAGCACAGCCCTGTGAGGAGAGGCTGAGGGAGCTGGGGTTGTTTAGCCTGGAGAAGAGGAGGCTCAGGGGAGACCTCATTGCTCTCTACAACTACCTGAAAGGAGGTTGTAGCCAGGTGGGGGTTGGTCTCTTCTCCCAGGCAACCAGCACCAGAACGAGGGGACACAGTCGCAAGCTGTGCCAGGGGAAGTTTAGGCTGGAGGTGAGGAGAAAGTTCTTCACCAAGAGAGTCATTTGCCATTGGAATGTGCTGCCCAGGGATGTGGTGGAGTCCCCATCCCTGGAGGTGTTCAAGAGGGGATTGGATGTGGCACTTGGTGCCATGGTCTAGTCATGAGGTCTGTGGTGGCAGGTTGGACTTGATGATCTTTGAGGTCTCTTCCAACCTTAGTGATACTGTGGTTCTGTGATACTGTAAATGAGCATTCTAGCTCAAATCCAGATTGCTGTTGGCTGGGCTGCTGCAGCTGGCTCACAGACCATACAGCTAGACTGACGCTGGCCTGAGGTAAAGCCTTGTGAAACTTGCAGGGTGTGAACAGCCGGTCCTCAGCAACAGCTGTCTGACTACTACTGGGCTCCTCCTGGCCTACACTTTTCCTACACTGCTTGCTAATGTAGGGAAAAAATCCCCAAAACAAACCCCAAACATTTCTGCAGAGCTGTGGTGAGACCCTCTCAGCTGTTCTTAGCCCCAGGAGCTAGTCCAGTATCCTTCAAGAATAATGAAGAGTGAAACAGCAGCACACCAGCCTCAACAAAGAAGCAAACTCTACAAGAATCATTCTAAATCCTCAATTGTCCTCTCAAAACTGAGCAAGGGATTTGGCATCAGCCCAGGCCACTGCTGGTAATGTGCTCTCCAGCAGACATTACTACTCCTGGGAAAAAGCAGTCCTAGACTTATGATGTATTCTGACAAGCAATGGCAGCACCTCTACAGCTGCTTACCTGCACTGCTCAGCTTCAAGGGGCTGATGTTCCTCAGAGTCACTGCTCACCTGAGAGAGACTGCAGCCCTGCTCCCACAGATGAGCCTGGCCAATGTGGTAACCAGCAAAGGTGTGCAGGAGGTGAGGCCCCTTACCCCTATCAGCATATATTTCAGACAGCTAATATGCTGTGAGGAGCTGGAGTAAGCTGTGCAGGAAATACCTGCCTGCTGAGACTGCACTGTTTATACATTTCATCAGGGAACCTCACACAATTAAAGCAAAATAAAACACACTTTTGTAGTTGTTGTCTTTAATTAAAGATCTCCTGCAATATAATCTTGTCCAGATCTGGCCAAACACAACAGCTGCTCCATCGCCCTCCTGTGCACTGTGTCTGCACCCGAGGAGGAAGGCAAGAATGATAGAAGCACACCAAACCCTGTGTTTTCTACAGGCTTCAAATGCAGCCTTGGTATCTTGCTACCTCTATAAGTACCTCCCAAGATTTAAGCTGATAAATAACCAGGATGAAACAGCTGTGAAGATCTGAAACTCTCTGGTTTACAGGTATGACCTTGAACTGAAGGCTTCATCAACGTGCTTCCAAGCATGTCTTGCAGTAGCCACTATTATCATGGCATGAGAAGATGGGACAAAATGGATGTTTTACCTCCAGCTATTGTTGAGTCACTCCTGTGGATTCTGTGCCTGATCCTGGGTGCTAGAACACCTTGATACTAGCAGATGGCCCCAGATGGCTCAAGATTCTCTGTTCTAAGCACCCTACATGCACAGTATGTGTATGTTAAACAGAAGGAAGTGTTGTTTTCCCACACACAAAGTATTACCGAGGTATGGATTGCACTGCTCAGCACATTCTGGAGACCAGGCAGATGAGTTGACTCCTAAAGGGGAGTGTGTGAGTTCAGAGGGTTAGTAAACCACAGTGATCAGGATACAGCCTACAGGACAAGGCTTAAGTTATTCCTTGCCAGAAGCTGTGGACAAGGAAATCTCTCTGTGTTGATGCTTACACCACTTCCTCAAAACATTGCTTATAGGCCTTTTCCAGGAGGAAAACTAAAGGCCTTGGCTGGATGACCAGTCTGAGATTCCTGTGTTCTGCTATACCTCCTGACAACAAACACCACACTGAAGCTTTGCCAAAACCCCCCCAACATTCTGAGCAGCACTGAAGTGTATGAGTAAAAGCCTTTATGGCTGTGCCCAGGAGGAGGGGAAGGGCTGTTAAGCCTCCCTCAGTTCCACCTACTTGTGCTGGGCAGAGACACTGTGATCTTGGTGCCTACCTTTCCCTGGTACTGCCATCCACACTGCAGGGTGTCAGCACAAGCCATCTCTTGTTCCTTTTGTGTGATCAGACAAGCCATGTTTCCAGCTGGTTTACACTAGGAAGATACTGTGCTGACCCCGAGAGGCACTTCGGCCATGGCAATCCCAGGCAGAGCTACAGGCTGGGGTCAGAGTGGCTGAGAGCTGCCAAACAGAGAGGGCCCTGGGGGTGCTGATCGACAGCCACCTGAATATGAGCCAGCAGTGTGCCCAGGTGGCCAAGAAGGCCAATGGCATCCTGGCCTGCATTAGGAATAGTGTGGTCAGCAGGAGCAGGGAAGTCATTGTGCCCTGTACTCAGCACTGGTTAGGCCACACCTTGAGTCCTGTGTCCAGTTCTGGGCCCCTCAGTTTAAGAAGGACATTGAGACACTTGAAGGTGTCCAGAGAAGGGCAACAAGGCTGGGGAGAGGCCTTGAGCACAGCCCTGTGAGGAGAGGCTGAGGGAGCTGGGGTTGCTTAGCCTGGAGAAGAGGAGGCTCAGGGGTGACCTCATTGCTCTCTACAACTACCTGAAAGGTGGTTGTAGCCAGGAGGGGGGTGGTCTCTTCTTCCAGGCAGCCAGCACCAGAACAAGGGGACACAGTCTCAAGCTGCACCAGGGGAGGTTTAGGCTGGAGGTTAGGAGAAAGTTCTTCACCAAGAGAGTCATTTGCCATTGGAATGTGCTGCTCAGGGAGGTGGTGGAGTCACCGTCCCTGGAGGTGTTCAAGAGGGGACTGGATGTGGCACTTGGTGCCATGGTCTAGTCATGAGGTCTGTGTTGATAGGTTGGACTCGATGATCCTCGAGGTCTCTTCCAACCTTGGTGATACTGTGAGACTGTGATATTTCCTGTGAAGTTGCTGTATGAAGATTTTCTAAGAGTAAGGGAAAAATCTTTGCAGGATAAGATCTCGAGAAACGTGACTGAAAGGTGATGGAAAGGGCTGCAGAGAAGCACAGTGAATGATGTGGCAATTTATTGTTCTCTCTGTGTACTGTACACTTCATAAACTTACACATTCCTAGGGGCTTGGCTAGATAACCAGATTATAGCATCTCAGCTCTGTATTTTAGTCACAAGAACAATTCACCCCTACCAAAAAAAAAATCCAACCTGACCCAGCAGCAGACACTGCAGGAGTGTGTGAAGGAGCATGAGTGTTTTCCACATCAGGGTATGTACTCTCAGGATATGATGACTATTACAGCTGTTCAGAGATCACAATGCCTTATCAGGTCATAGTCCATAGGCAGTAGCTTTTCCAACTTTATTCCCTGCAGTGTGAGGTTGCCTACAGGAACAGATTGCACACAATTTAGTCTGAAGGTGATTTAAAGAGCAAAATGTGGTATGAAGCAGTGACAGTAAAATACTCAACTATTTATTCCCCCCCCACACCCTTTATTCTGACACTGGGCATCTGAAATCACTTAAGAGAAGGGGAAGAGCAGGGTGCAGTATCTCAAGAGCTCAGCAACCACAGGCAGGGGTGGTGGAAGAACACTTGGCCCTTCCAGAACCCTGCTGGCTCTCAGCAATTTGCTCCTGTTGCATTCACCTGCTGAGAAGCTTCCTTCTGCCTGTGGCACACAGGCAACAGGGGGAGAGACTGTTGGCCATCCACTGCACAGTCAAGAGCAAGACATGAACAAGGACTGGATTGACTGTATGGCACAGCAGTAACAAATGTTCCACATAAACACCACATAATTAGGTCTCTGCGGACTAATTCCAGGGTTTCAGAATAAGAAAGTGCAAAGCCTAAATAAGGACGGACTTAGTTCTGAGCGCCGCTGGAGAGCAGTGCCCCCTGCCGGCACCCTGCCCAGCACCGACCGACCAGGGCACGGCAGCTCCCTCGCCAGCCCTCTGCTGACGGACTCCTCACGGCCGTGCTACAGCTCTGTCACACCACTGCCACCCAGAGACCAGCTCACTGATGGAGAGCAAACTGAGCACGGCTGGTAGTACCTGTAGTGCTTAGTGCCTTGTTTCATAGTATCATAGTGTCAGTCAGGGTTGGAAAGGACCACAAGGATCATCTAGTTCCAACCCCCCTGCCATGGGCAGGGACACCCCACACTACATCAGCCTGGCCAGAGCCTCATCCAGCCTGGCCTTAAACACCTCCAGGGACAGGGCCCCAACCACCTCCCTGGACAACCCATTCCAGGGCTTCACCACTCTCATGGGGAAGAACTTCCTCCTCACCTCCAGCCTCAATCTCCCCACCTCCAGCTTCATTCCATTCCCCCTAGTCCTATCACTACCTGACATCCTGAGCAGTCCCTCCCCAGCCTTCCTGTAGCCCCCTTCAGATACTGGAAGGCCACAATGAGGTCACCTGGGAGCCTTCTCTTCTCCAGACTGAACAGCCCCAACTCCTTCAGTCTGTCCTCACAGGAGAGGTGCTCCAGCCCTCTGATCATCCTCCTGGCCCTTCTCTGGACACCTGCCAGCACCTCCACATCCCTCTTGGAATAGGGGCTCCAGAACTGGAGGCAGTACTCCAGGTGGGGTCTCACCAGAGCTGAGCAGAGGGGGAGAATCACCTCCCTTGCCCTGCTGGCCACACTTCTCTTGATGCAGCCCAGGATCTGATTGGCTTTCTGGGCTGCCAAGTGCTCACTGCTGGTTCCTGTTGAGCTTCCCCTCCACCAGCACCCCCAAGTCTCTCTCCTCAGGGCTGCTTTCCAGCCAGTCACTGCCCAGCCCGGATTTGTGCCTGGGATTGGCTCCACCCAGATGCAGGACCCTGCCCTTGGTCTTGTTGAACCTCCTGAGGTTGGCTTGTGCCCACCTCTCCAGCCTGTCCAGGTCCCTCTGGATGGCCTCCCTTCCCTCCAGCTGTCTGCTGCACCACACAGCTTGGTGTCATCAGCAAGCCTGCTGAGGGTGCACTCAGTGCCACTGTCCATGGCACCCACAAAGATGTTGAACAAGCCTGGTCCCAGGACTGATCCCTGAGGGACTCTGCTTGTCCCTGGCCTCCACTGGGACATGAAGCCATTGACAGCCACTCTTTGGGTGCAGCCATCAAGCCAGTTCCTTATCCATCTAGTGGTCACCCATCCAACCCATGTGTCACCAGCCTGGAGACCAGGATGTGGTGTGGGACAGTGTCGAAGGCTGTGCTCAGGCCAAGTATTTGAAGACACCAGCAGTGAGCAGCCTGCATTGGAACGTGCTTCCTCAGAGCCCTCAGCACCATGGCCTGCTACCTTCCATACATGTGGAATCACAATTTAAGATATAAATTTAACAGATGGGGGAAAACACCTGATATCAGCAGCCCAATTTGGTATCATGATCTCTGCACTGGACTGTAATACCGATGATTCTTCTCCAGGGACGGAACTCTCATCCTTCAGGAGGATCCACTACCACTTCATGTCCAGCCACTCCATAGAGTGCCCAGTGAGAGTGGCACTCCCATTCGTGACAGCTGACAAAGAACTTGCGAAACTTGTTCCTAAATACACCCAGCAAAGACCAGGAGTACATTTAATGCATGCAACAAAGCATCTCAGAGCTCCATCCAGTGGTCAAGGCTCCTACTCACAGCTCACCAGAGCAGGTTCAGCAGGTAACCCCTGAGCAAGTTCATGGAACCATAGAATCAATAAGGTTGGAAAAGATCTCAAGGATCATCAAGTCCAACCTGTCACCCAATACCTCATGACAACTAAACTATGGCTCAGAGTGCCACATCCAATCCCTTTTTAAACACCTCCAGGGACAGTGACTCCACCACCTCCCTGGGCAGCACATTCCAATGACGAATGACTCTTTCTCAGAAGGACTTCCTCCTCACTTCCAGCCTAAACTTCCCCTGGCACAGCTTGAGATTGTGTCCTCTTGTTCTGGTGCTGGTTGACGGGGAGAAGAGACCAACCCCCTCCTAGATACAACCTCCCATCAGGTAGTTGTAGAGAACAATAAGGTCTCCCCTGAGCCTCCTCTTCTCCAGGCTAAGCAACCCCAGCTCCCTCAGCCTCTCCTCACAGGGCTGTGCTCCAGACCCCTCCCCAGCTTTGTTGCCCTTCTCTGGACACCTTCCAGCAACTCAACATCTTTCCTAACCTGAGGGCACTGGACTCAAGGTGTGTCCTAATGAAAAGGTCAACAAAATCATCCTCTTTATCGAGGTGGCAAGGCATGGACAATTACCCTGGCTATATGGGAAACAGAATTTGTTGGCCAGCTCCAAACAGCAGCTTCAAATATATACAGTCCCAAGAAGATGATAATAATAATAATAACAATAACAGCAACAACAACAGGTTGGAAGAGACCTTTGAGATCATTGAGTCCAACCTATCATCCAACACCACCTAATCAACTAAACCATGGCACCAAGCACCCCAGCCAGTCTCTTCCTAAACACCTCCAGTGATGGTGACTCCACCACCTCCCTAGACAGCACATCCCAATGGCAAATCTCTCTTGCTGGGAAGAACTTTTTCCTAACATCCAGCCTAAACCTCCCCTGGTGCAGCTTGAGATTGTGTCCTCTTGTTCTGGTGCTGGTTGCCTGGGACAAGAGACCAACCCCCACCTGGCTACAACCTCCCTTCAGGGAGTTGTAGAGAGCAATAAGGTCTCCCCTGAGCCTCCTCTTCTTCAGGCTAAGCAACTCCAGCTCCCTCAGCCTCTCCTCACAGGGCTGTGCTCAAGGCCTCTCCCCATGACCCCATTGTCTCCCCATGGTGCTGGCTGCCTGGGAGAAGAGACCAACCCTCACCTGGCTACAATCTCCCTTCAGGTAGTTGTAGAGATGCACGTGATCTCAGTGGTTGGTGGAAAAGATGGGGGAGAGAAGGATGCAACCTCTTTAGAAACCTGAGATGAGTAAGAAAGGAAAGATTTTCAAAAGCAGCAACTGCTGGGAAGCTGCAGACAGAACTTCTGACTGGAGAAAATACAGCTGCATCACTACCACAGAACTCAGGCAGCTTGGTTTTCCAAAAGAAACTATAATTACAAGCAAATGCTGGCAGAGAAATCCTTCAAAGCATCACATAAGGATATACAACATGTCTGAAACAGAAAGGAGAAAAAAAATGGGTTTCTGGTTGATTGAAGAAAAAATCATCTGATTTATTTTTATACAGAGCTGGCAACTACCAACACCCTGAAAGAGGAACAGACTACTCATAGTATTGGGTCCCCTGCCTTTTCCATGTGCAGCAGTATGGGCCAGGTGCCCCCTGCTGTGGCCACATAGTTTCATAGTTTCATTCAGGGTTGGAAGGGACCACACGGATTATCCAGTTCCAACCCCCCTGCCATGGGCAGGGACACCCCACATTACATCAGCCTGGCCAGAGCCTCATCCAGCCTGGGCTTAAACACCTCCAGGGACAGGGCCTCAACCACTTCCCTGGACAACACATTCCAGGGCTTCACCACTCTCAGGGGGAAGAACTTCCTCCTCACCTCCAGCCTGAATCTCCCCACCTCCAGCTTCATTCCATTCCCCCTAGTCCTATCACTCCCTGAGATCCTGAGCAGTCCCTCCCCAGCCTTCCTGTAGGCCCCCTTCAGATACTGGAAGGCCACAATGAGGTCACCTCAGAGCCTTCTCTGCTGCACACTGAACAGCCCCAACTCCTTCAGTCTGTCCTCACAGGAGAGGTGCTCCAGCCCTCTGCTCATCCTCCTGGCCCTGCTCTGGACACCTTCCAGCACCTCCACATCCCTCTTGGAATAGGGGCTCCAGACCTGGACACAGTACTCCAGGTGGGGTCTCCCCAGAGCTGAGCAGAGGGGGAGAATCACCTCCCTCGACCTGCTGGCCACACTTCTCCTGATGCAGCCCAGGATCTGATTGGCTTTGCGGGCTGCAAGTGCACATTGAGAGCTCCTGGTGAGCTTCTCCTCCCCCAGCACCCCCAAGTCTCTCTCCTCAGGGCTACTTTCCAGCCCCTCTGGTGTCCTGCAGGGTCCAGCCCAGTGGGTGGACACAGGAAGCCAGGTATTTCATCCCATAATGTCCTGCTCCTTACAAAAACCACCTGCAGGGTCCTGCACTTCTTCTTTCTTCCCTGGTAATGGGGGGAGCTACCTCATGGCCTCTTGGGCCTGGCTGGGCCCTACCACGATTGAGAGATGGAGACAAAGCTTGGTGCAAGCAAAGTGTCTACTTTACTGTACAAAGTCTTTTCTTTATATAGGGTAACATAATCAAAAGCAACTCGTGATTGGCAATCAAATGTGTCCATCCTCCGTGACTGGCTGCCCAGAGAAGACCAGGGCACACACATCGCTGGGGAAGGCCCAGGCAGGTGTTAGACAAAAGGCAAACGATCAAGCATCACTTATCTAAGTTCAGAGAGAAAACAAAAGACTCTCTTGCAATATTTACCAGCTCTAATTCTCAGGTCGTTCTGTGGCTTCCTGAGTCACAGTGGCCGTTGGTAATCAGCTAAAGGCTTTTTTCTCTCTACAAAGCTGCAGTTTGTTCCCAAGGTCTGTGGCCTGCAAGGGCTAAAACATTTCCTTCTATCAGCTGAGCATTGCTTGAGCATTGCACTCCCTAAATTCAGTGCGTCAAGGCCCAAGGCCAGGGGAAGGGCAATCTCAGATCTGCCCAGCTGAGATTAGCCTAGCAGTGGAGGAAGCAGGAGGGGAGAATGAGCCCTGGGGGTTTTGGGTGTACCCTCAGGTGGGGAGGGGATGCTTTTGAGTATGCTTTGGGATCTCTCTTTTGTCCCTGTGCTTGTGGGTCTCTGCAAACATTCACTGCTCTGCCATTCAAACTTTCCACCACTTGTGCAACCCCTTTGTCTGAGTCTCATTTTTCACCCGTGGTGGGAGGAAGGGAGGATCAGCCTTTCAACCTACCACAGCCTGGAAAAGCAGATGTTGTCAATTCACTCTGACAACTCCCATCCATGCAGCTCTTTGCAAGTGTGGTCTCTGGGTTTCTCATTCCTATTTACCTTCCCTTTTCCACATTTTATTGACTTATTTATTTCCCTCTCTCACTTTCCAGGAAACCATTCTGCCTTTAAATAAAATACCACCTGATGAATGGCAAGCAGGTTAGTGTCCTCTCACAGCAGGCTTGTGGTTAACCTTGTTAAGAGAAGTCCAGAGACCTGATTGTGGCCTTCCAGTGTCTGAAGACGTTTCCTGCTTCTATTTTAGGATAAAAACCACTCAGCTACCACTTCTGCTCCAGGGTATTTTATTGTTACACTTTCTAGCGAGCGAGAGCAAGAAGCTATCTCAAACAGATCTCCAACTCTAAAAGAAAGATAATATATTAGTGAAGGAGCTGTCAAAAAACCCATTTATGTAAAAGCAGGTTCTATTTACAAAGGTCAGCTTGCTCTTTAGGACCAGTAAAACACACTGCTGGAAAAATAATCCACACAGCAATGCCTCATCTCTCAAACAGACATTGACAAATACTCTGCTTGAACTACTAGAAACAGTTAAGACATCTGAAATTCAGAGTGTGTGCAGCTCAGACAGAAACTACATGACTGGGCTTCAGTGTGTCATTTCAGATCATTGCCAACACCATACTCTCAGGCTCTTCCAGAACACCATAGCCTGGCTGGTACCTTAGGATCTCAAAAGGAGGACATGGATTTTCATTGACAGCAAGTAATCAGTTACTCTTCGTTTTGCGATTGCTAAGGACATCCTGATTGTCTTCTCGGCAGAAGAGTCTGGTTTTGTCAAACTTGGTGTCCTTTTCCCTGAGTTTCCCTTTAGTGTTTTGCTAGGCATGATGATCCTGGGGTTGGTTTATTTACAAGTCCTTGGGTCAGCACTCTTCCCATCACAAGGCAGAGTTCAGGAATTCCAGGAGTTCTGCGCGGTTCCGGTCTCTCTGCAGAGCAGAAAAGCAGAGGCAGGAGTTCAACAGACCTGTACTCAAGAGGACCAAGACTGCATAAACCTGCTTGCTCCCCAGGCCTTTCTGGGAAAAAAGGGAAGCAGGGGGAGAAGGGGGGGGAGAGTTGGGGGGGAAATTCTGTTAGCTCAAAGCACAGGCAAGAATTAGTTTCTTATCTGGTTAGCTCAGTAATGCAAGGTCAACTCCATCCAGCACAGCTGGTGCTCAGAGAGAATGAACCAGACAGACTGAACTAGAATAGAATAGACCAGACCAGACCAGGTTGGAAGAGACCTTCAAGATCATCGTGGCCAACCTATCATCCAACACCACCTAATCAACTAAACCATGGCACCAAGCACCCCATCAAGTCTCCTCCTGAACACCTCCAGTGATGGTGACTCCACCACCTCCCCAGGCAGCCCATTCCAATGGGCAATCACTCTCTCTGTGTAAAACTTCCTCCTGACCTCCAGCCTAAACCTCCCCTGGCACAGCCTGAGACTGTGTCCTCTTGTTCTGGTGCTGGCTGCCTGGGAGAAGAGACCAACCTCTGCCTGTCTACAACCTCCCTTCAGGTAGTTGTAGAAAGCAATAAGGTCACCCCTGAACCTTCTCTTCTCCAGGCTAAGCAACCCCAGCTCCCTCAGCCTCTCCTCACAGGGCTGTGTTCCAAGCCCCTCCCCAACTTTGTTGCCCTTCTCTGGACTCATTCCAGCAAGTCAACCTCCTTCCTAAACTGAGGGGCCCAGAACTGGACACAGGACTCAAGGTGTGGCCTAACCAGTGCAGTATATAGGGGCAGAATGACCTCCCTGCTCCTGCTGGCCACACTCTTCCTGATGCAGGCCAGGATGCCATTGGCCCTCCTGGCTGCCTGGGCACACTGCAGGCTCATGTTCAGCCTACCATCGACCAGCACCCCCAGGTCCCTCTCTGCCTGGCTGCTCTCAGCCACTCTGACCCCACCCTGTAGCACTGCATGGGGTTGCTGTGGCCAATGTGCAGAACCTGGCACTTGGATGTGTTCAATCTCCTGCCCTTGGGCTCTGCCCATCTGTCCAGCCTGTTGAGGTCCCTCTGCAGAGCCTCTCTACCCTCCAGCAGATCAACTCCTGCCCCCAGCTTGGTGTTGCCAGCAAATTTACTGCTGATGGACTCAATGCCCTCATCCAGATCATCAATAAAGATGTTAAAGAGCACAGGGCCCAGCACTGATCCCTGGGGCACACCACTGGTGCCTGGCTGCCAGCTGGCTGTGGCACCATTCACCACCACTCTCTGGGCTCAGCCTCCAGCCAGTTCCTAACCCAACACAGTGTGCTCCCATCCAAGCCATGGGCTGGCAGCTTGGCCAGGAGTTTGCTGTGGGGGACAGTGTCAAAGACTGAGACTCAAATTGAACTACAATTTAAAGTTGCATTCTACCAATCTACCAATGAAATTCATTTAGAATAATTTGTTTTCATTTTAATACCAAAACATTCAGCCAGAGTGTTCCAGTAACTTTTCCTTTCTTAAAGGCACAGTCTAAAACTGCCACACTGCATAAACCTGCTATCTGTGGGGCTTTCACACCTCAGCATGCTGCACAACACACACTACCACATTCAACCAGCTGGATATAACCAGCTGCCAGTTAGGTGTGAGTGCCTGGAGGATATGCAAGGCAACAGGTACTCAGAAGAGAGCCTGCTGGAGACAAGCTGTTGGTGTCAAAATTTCATAGTATCATAGTATCAGTCAGGGTTGGAAGGGACCACAAGGATCAGCTAGTTCCAACCCCCCTGCCATGGGCAGGGACACCCCACACTACATCAGCCTGGCCACAGCCTCAGCCAGCCTGGGCTTAAACACCTCCAGGGACAGGGCCTCAACCACCTCCCTGGACAACCCATTCCAGGGCTTCACCACTCTCATGGGGAAGAACTTCCTCCTCACCTCCAGCCTCAATCTCCCCACCTCCAGCTTCATTCCATTCCCCCTACTCCTATCACTGCCTGAGATCCTGAGCAGTCCCTCCCCAGCCTTCCTGTAGCCCCCTTCAGATACTGGAAGGCCACAATTAGGTCACTTCAGAGCCTTCTCTTCTCCAGACTGAACAGCCCCAACTCCTTCAGTCTGTCCTCACAGGAGAGGTGCTCCAGCCCTCTGATCATCCTCCTGGCCCTTCTCTGGACACCTTCCAGCACCTCCACATCCCTCTTGGAATAGGGGCTCCAGACCTGGAGGCAGTACTCCAGGTGGGGTCTCAGCAGAGCTGAGCAGAGGGGGAGAATCACCTCCCTTGCCCTGCTGGCCACACTTCTCCTGATGCAGCCCAGGATCTGATTGGCTTTGCGGGCTGCAAGTGCACACTGAGAGCTCCTGGTGAGCTTTTTGTCCACCAGCACCCCCAAGTCTCTCTCCTCAGGGCTGCTTTCCAGCCAGTCCCTGCCCAGCCTGGAGTTGTGCCTGGGATTGCCTCCACCCAGATGCAGGACTCTGCCCTTGGTCTTGTTGAACCTCCTGAGGGTGGCTTGTGCCCACCTCTCCAGCCTGTCCAGGTCCCTCTGGATGGCCTCCCTTCCCTCCAGCTGTCTGCTGCACCACACAGCTTGGTGTCATCAGCAAACTTGCTGAGGGTGCACTCAGTGCCACTGTCCATGGCACCCACAAAGATGTTGAACAAGTCCATAGGTTCTGTAAGTCGCTCCCCATGTAGGCTAACAGCCTGCTCAGGAGGGAGCTAACTCACAAGCAGAACAGATGCAATTCCCTGGTGTCTGAGGCAGCTCCCACTGCACACACTGCAAGACTTGTGCTCTAAAAGTGTAATTTCTTCTGTGATTTAAGCAGCAGTTTGCAGCACAAGAGAAAAGAAGCAGAACATGAGGCTCTTTCTTCACATAAGAGACAGCTCAGTCAAAACACTTGTTTTCAGTGTCACAAAATCACAATTCATAGAACAACTACTGCATCTTAAAATATTGTGAAGAACAGATGTTAGTTCAGCATGTTTGTGACCATGGCCACCCAATCACATCAAATATCACAGAATCATTGAACCAACAAGGTTGGAAAAGACCTCAGAGATCATCAAGTCCAACCTGTCCCCAAACACCTCATGGCTAACTAAACCATGGCACCAAGTGCCACATCCAATCCCCTCTTGAACACCTCCAGGAATGGTGACTCCACCACCTCCCTGGGCAGCACATTCCAATGGCCAATGACTCTCTTGGTGAAGAACTTTCTCCTCACCTCCAGCCTAAACCTCCCCTGGCACAGCTTGAGACTGTGTCCTCTTGTTCTGGTGCTGCTTGCCTGGGAGAAGAGACCAACCCCCACCTGGCTACAACCTCCCTTCAGGGAGTTGCAGAGGGTAATGAGGTCTCCCCTGAGCCTCCTCCTCTCCAGGCTAAGCAACCCCAGCTCCCTCAGCCTCTCCTCACAGGGCTGTGCTCAAGGCCTCTCCCCAGCCTTGTTGCCCTTCTCTGGACACCTTCAAGTGTCTCAATGTCCTTCCTAAACTGAGGGGCCCAGAACTGGACACAGGACTCAAGGTGTAGCCTAACCAGTGCTGAGTACAGGGGCACAATGACTTCCCTGCTCCTGCTGGCCACACTGTTCCTGATGCAGGCCAGGATGCCCTTGGCCTTCTTGGCCACCTAGGCACACTGCTGGCTCATGTTCAGCTGCTGTTAACCAGTACCTCCAGGTCCCTCTCTGCCTGGCTGCTCTCAGCCCCTCTGACCCCAGCCTGTAGCACTGCATGGGGTTGTTGTGGCCAAAGTGCAGAACCTGGCACTTGGATTTATTAAATGCCATCCTGTTGGACTCTGCCCATCTCTCCAGCCTGTCAAGGTCCCTCTGCAGAGCTCTCCTACCTTCTAACAGATCAACTCCTGCTCTCCCAGCTTGGTATCATCTACGAATTTACTGATGACTGACTCAATGCTCTCGTAAAGATCTTCAATAAAGATACTGAACAGGCTGGGGCCCAGCACTGATCCCTGGGGCACACCACTGGTGCCTGGCTGCCAGCTGCTTGTGGCACCATTCACCACCACTCTCAGCCTCCAGCCAGTTCCTAACCCAGCTCAGAGTGCTGCTGTCCAAGCCAGGGGCTGACAGCTTGGCCAGCAGTTTGCTGTGGGGGACGGTGTCAAAGGCCTATTTTAACTCTTACCTCTTTATCCTTCTTAGTCTTCTTTATTCTCATCTTAATTTTCTTTCCAGTTATCATACTGTAGTTATCATTCTTCTTTTTGTTTTTGAAGAACTAAAATAAGATCACAGATGAGAAAGACTTCAGCTCTGCTTCATTTTGTCATGTTACAACTCTGAAACAGAATTACTGCCAATAACCTTTGATGCTTCCTAACTGTCCAGAATCACAGGTGTAGGTTTCCCTTTGCTGATGCAAAGACTGGTGGTGTTATCCACATTTTAATGACACAATGGGTGACATGTTTCAAAGTGAACTATGAAAGGGCTTCACACTCACACAAGCATACCTTGGACAGCTGGACAGGTCCTGTTTTCTCTTTTTTTCTCTTCTTGTCTTTCTTCTTCATTTTGTTCTCCTTTTTCCTTTTCTGCAAGTACATAACATGCTCTTATGTTTACACACTCACAAAGGCAAAACATAGGAAATCCACAATCAGCTCTCAATGTACCAGCCAGTGAAGACAGCCACTACTGCTTGCCATACCACCACAGAACAGAATCTCAGAATCATAGAATGGTTTGGGTTGGAAGGGATCTTAAAGTTCATCTAGTTCCAACCTCCCTGCCATGGGCACAGACATCTCCTACCAGACAAGAATATGTCCAGGGAAGGGCTACAAGGTTGATCAGGGGGCTGGAGCACCTCTCCTGTGAGGACAGACTGAAGGAGTTGGGGCTGTTCAGTCTGCAGAAGAGAAGGCTCCAAGGTGACCTCATTGTGGCCTTCCAG
The DNA here is from genome assembly GCF_026170545.1 of Melanerpes formicivorus. NCBI lineage: Eukaryota > Metazoa > Chordata > Aves > Piciformes > Picidae > Melanerpes > Melanerpes formicivorus. The sequence goes on from NW_027142509.1 coordinate 576,909, forward strand.
TATCTGAAGAGGGCCACAAGAAGGCTGGGGAGGGACTGCTCAGGATCTCAGGTAGTGATAGGAGTAGGGGGAATGGAATGAAGCTGGAGGTGAGGAGGAAGTTCTTCCCCCTGAGAGTGGTGAAGCCCTGGAATGGGTTGTCCAGGGAGGTGGTTGAGGCCCTGTCCCTGGAGGTGTTTAAGCCCAGGCTGGCTGAGGCTCTGTCCAGCCTGATGTAGTGTGGGGTGTCCTTGCTCACGGCAGGGGGGTTGGAAATAGATAATCCTTGTGGTCCCTTCCAACCCTAACTGATACTATGATACCAGTTTGCTCAAGGCCCCACCCAACCTGGCCTTGAATACTTCAAGGGCTGAAGCCTCTACAAGCACTCTGGTCAACCTGTTCCAGTGCCTCACCACCCTCATAGTGAAGAATTTATTCCCAATCTAAACCTAGCTTCTTCCAGCGTAAAGCCATCACTCCCTGTCCTGTCACCACATGCCTTTCTAAGAAGTCCCTCTACAGCTATCCTGTAGGCGCCCTTCAAGTACTGGAAGGCTGCTATAAGGTCTCCCTGAAGTCTTCTCTTCTCCAGGCTGAACCACTCCACCTCACAGACTGTCTTCACAGCAGAGGGGCTCCAGGCCCTCTTTGTGATCATCTTTGTGGTAGTGCAGTGGAGTAGCAACTTTGAGATCCTGAGGAACTGAAACGTGTCCAGAGAAGGGCAACAAAGCTGGGGAGGGGTCTGGAGCACAGCCCTGTGAGGAGAGGCTGAGGGAGCTGGGGTTGCTTAGCCTGGAGAAGAGGAGGCTCAGGGGAGACCTCATTGCTCTCCACAACTACCTGAAGGGAGGTTGTAGCCAGGTGGGGGTTGGTCTCTTCTCCCAGGCAACCAGCACAAGAACAAGAGGACACAGTCTCAAGCTGTGCCAGGGGAGGTTTAGGCTGGATGTTAGGAAGAAAGTCTTCATAGAGAGAGAGATTGGCCATTGGAATGTGCTGCCCAGGGAGGTGGTGGAGTCACCATCACTGGAGGTGTTTGGGAAGAGACTGGGTGAGGCACTTGGTGCCATGGTTTAGTTGATCAGATGGTGCTGGGTGATAGGTTGGACTCGATGATCTCAAAGGTATTTTCCAACCTGGTTAATTTATTTTCTCTTCTATAAATCATTCCTTCTGACAAATTCTAGAGTTCTCAAGATCTTCCCTTTTGCTTCCTTCAGAGACCACTCCAAATGCTAGCTGGACCAGCACTGATTGATAACAGGATCCTTTATGTTATTTCTCCTTTAATGAACAGCCAAGTATGTGCCAACCTATGGGTTCAGCTACTGCAACTACACAGCAGGACTCAGCTGTACAGAGACAAAACCATTCCACCTTCCATGACACTTAGGGCTACCAAAATATTATAAACTACTTTCTGCTTGTTAAGAAAACTGATCTTTGCAAATGTTTACCTTTTTGCTGTGTTTTTCTTTATTCTTCTTCTTTGATTTAGACTTAGGAGAATCTAGAATGAAAAAAGAAAGAAAACCAACATCAACAAAAAGCCAACCAGGACCACAAACAACAAAGCAAACTGGGGTGGGTTGAAGTTTCCCCCTAGCATTAACTTCATAGTTTCATAGTTTCATTCAGGGTTGGAAGGGACCACAGGGATCATCTAGTTCCAACCCCCCTGCCATGGGCAGGGACACCCCACACTACATCAGCCTGGCCACAGCCTCAGCCAGCCTGGGCTTAAACACCTCCAGGGACTGGGCCTCAACCACCTCCCTGGACAACCCATTCCAGGGCTTCACCACTCTCATGGGGAAGAACTTCCTCCTCACCTCCAGCCTGAATCTCCCCACCTCCAGCTTCATTCCATTCCCCCTAGTCCTATCACTCCCTGAGATCCTGAGCAGTCCCTCCCCAGCCTTCCTGTAGCCCCCTTCAGATACTGGAAGGCCACAATGAGGTCACCTGGGAGCCTTCTCTTCTGCAGACTGAACAGCCCCAACTCCTTCAGTCTGCCCTCATAGGAGAGGTGCTCCAGCCCTCTGCTCATCCTCCTGGCCCTTCTCTGGACATGTTCCAGCACCTCCACATCCCTCCTGTAATAGGGGCTCCAGAACCAGATTAACTCAGAGCCAGATTAACTCAGTTAGAAGCAAATGAAGCTGTATTTGCAAGCAAGAACTACACTCTACAAGGGAATGCAATGGATGTGTGCAAAATATACAGGAGTTACAATATTAGACAGGTGTTTACAATTAGCAAACAACATGAAAAGAGACCTGGTCAAAAAGAGTCCAGGCAAGCTGCTCCACTGCCCCTCCCCACCTCCCAGACCCCTCTGTACCAGGACAGAGAGAGGACCTGAAAGAGAGCAGTGTTAGGCTTATCTAAACCATGGCACCAAGCACCTCATCCAGTCCCCTCCTAAACACCTCCAGTGATGGTGACTCCACCACCTCCCTGAGCAGCACATCCCAATGGCCAATCTCTCTTTCCATTAAGGACTTCTTCCTAACATCCAGCCTAAACCTCCCCTGGTGCAGCTTGAGACCTCCTGTTCTGGTGCTGGTTGCCTGGGAGAAGAGACCAACCCCCACCTGCCTACAACCTCCCTTCAGGGAGTTGTAGACAGCAAGAAGGTCTCCCCTGAGCTTCCTCTTCTCCAGGCTAAGCAACCCCAGCTCCCTCAGCCTCTCCTCACAGGGCTGTGCTCCAAACCCCTCCCCAGCTTTGTTGCCCTTCTCTGGACACCTTCCAGCAACTCAACATCTTTCCTAAACTGAGGGGCCCAGAAAAACTGAGGGGCCCAGAAGACTGGTTTAGAATAGAACAGAATAGAATAAAGCAGGCTGGAAGAGACCTTCAAGATCATCACATCCAACCTATCATCCGACACCACCTGAGAAAAGCAATGCATTAATGTACTGCCACTTACTAGTCTAGCATGGACACTGACAATACCTGATCTACTCAGTGATTACTTACACCCATATATCACATTAATGCAGACAATACTTCTGACTTCTTTCTATAGCTGTGGTGGTTTTAGGCTAAGCCTTTAAAATTCAGTTACAGGGTTTGAGCAGAAAAGTAGAAAAGTATCAATAAATCACTGTTGGGTGTAAAAAGGAAACCAAAAGATTACTCTGAACAAATTCATGGGGCAAATATGTGGAATAAGAGGAGCTGTATCATAACAATTCCTTCTCTCCTCTCTGCTGATCTCTGGCTGGCTTTGCTTCACTCAGGAGAGATAATCTGCCTGCTTTGGCTGACCTTGGCTAGGTCTAACCCAGTGCTTCTCTCTCCACTCCTTTCCAGTGGAGCAGCTTCCCTGGTCTCTGACCAGGGTGGGGTTTTGTGTTGTTTGCTCATTGTAAATACCTGTGTGATATTGTAGCTCCTGTATATTTTGTACACATCCATTGCATTCCACCCTGGAGTGCAGTTCTTGCTTGTAAATACAGCTTCATTTGCTTCTAACTGAGTTGGTCTGGCAAAAGTTAATAGTGTGGCGGGGGGGGGGGGGGGGGGGGAACTTCAACCCCCTACAATAGCTGTGCTCTCAACAGATGGCAAATCCCTGTTTTATAGCCAGTGCCTGCTCTCCTTCTGAAATGGAAAGCTTAGGGAGTTTTTAGCTATAAAGATTTCACAGTATCACAAAGGTTGGAAAGGACCTCAAGGATCATAGAGTCCAACCTATCAACACAGACCTCATGACTAGACCATGGCACCAAGTGCCACATCCAATCCCCTCTTGAACACCTCCAGGGATGGGGACTCAACCACCTCCCTGGGCAGCACATTCCAATGGCTAACAACTCTCTCTGGGAAGAACTTTTTCCTCACATCCCCCACAGCAAACTGCTGGCTGAGCTGTCAGCTCGTGGCTTGGACCACTACACTTTGTGCTGGGTTAGGAACTGGCTGGAGGCTGAGCCCAGAGAGTGGTGGTGAATGGTGCCACAGCCAGCTGGCAGCCAGGCACCAGTGGTGTGCCCCAGGGATCAGTGCTGGGCCCTGTGCTCTTTAACATCTTCACTGATGATCTGGATGAGGGGATTGAGTCAGTCATCAGCAAGTTTGCAGATGACACCAAGTTAGGGGCAGATGTTGGTCAGTTAGAGGGTGAAAAGGCTCTGCAGAGGGACCTCAACTGACTGGACAGATGGGCAGAGTCCAATGGGATGGCATTCAACAAGTCCAAGTGCCGAGTGCTGCACTTTGGCCACAACAACCCCAGGCAGAGCTACAGGCTGGGGTCAGAGTGGCTGAGAGCTGCCAAACAGAGAGGGACCTGGGGGTGCTGATTGACAGCCACCTAAACATGAGCCAGCAGTGTGCCCAGGTGGCCAGGAGGGCCAATGGCATCCTGGCCTGCATCAGGAATAGTGTGGCCAGCAGGAGCAGGGAAGTCATTGTGCCCTGTACTCTGCATTGGTTAGGCCACACCTTGAGTCCTGTGTCCAGTTCTGGGCCCCTCAGTTTAAGAAGGACATTGAGACACTTGAAGGTGTCCAGAGAAGGGCAACAAGGCTGGGGAGAGGCCTTGAGCACAGCCCTGTGAGGAGAGGCTGAGGGAGCTGGGGTTGTGTAGCCTGGAGAGGAGGAGGCTCAGGGGTGACCTCATTGCCCTCTACAACTACCTGAAAGGTGGTTGTAGCCAGGAGGGGGTTGGTCTCTTCTCCCAGGCAAGCAGCACCAGAACAAGAGGACACAGTCTCAAGCTGTGCCAGGGGAGGTTTAGACTCGAGGTGAGGAGAAAGTTCTTCACTGAGAGAGTTGTTAGCCATTGGAATGTGCTGCCCAGGGAGGTGGTGGAGTCCCCATCCCTGGAGGTGTTCAAGAGGAGATTGGATGTGGCACTTGGTGCCATGGTCTAGTCATGGGGTCTGTGGTGACAGGCTGGACTCGATGATCCTCGAGGTCCTTTCCATCCTTAGTGATACTGTGAAATCCTGCAGTAGATACTGAATTTTCAGTCAACCCAGATTATCAGACATTCCACCAGGTGACCTCCAGCTCACTATGAGAGTTCTTCTGAATCATAGGAACAAACCCATTAACATACACTTCAGTGTTTAGCCTGGCACATCTCATTAGGAAATGGCAATTTAGTCACACTACTGGCAGTGAGGCCAAGCATTTTGATACAGAAAATGGAAACAATGCAATCTTGATCTAATCAGCAATACATCCCCCTCAAGGTCAGGGAAAAAATCTGCACTTACTTGCAGGTGGTATCTATACCAAATCCTCAAAGGAAGCAGCAGCTTAGCATGGAAAATCTCCCACCTGCAATGCTTACATACATGTTCACACTGAACTTGGTCATTGCTCTTAGTAAGATTCACAGAATGGCTTAGGTTGGAAGGGACCTGAGAGACCATCTACTCCAACCTCCCCACCATGGGCAGGGACACCTCTCAACTAGATTCACTGGCTCAAGGCCTCATCCAACCTAGCCTTGCACAACCCCAGGAAAGAGGCAAACCAGTCTAGAGTCTCACCACCCTCACGCTGATGAACTTCTTAAGTCCCAGTCTAAACCTACTCTCCCTCAGGTTAAAACCATTCTCCCTTGTCCTGCTGGTAGACACCCTTATGCAAAGTCCCTCTCCAGCCTTCCTGTAGGATCCCTTCAGGTACTGGAAGGCAGCTATAAGCTCTCCTTGGAGTCCTCTCTTGTCTAGGCTGACAAACTTCAGCTCCCTCAGCCTATCCTCATAGCAGAGGTGTTCTAGCCCTTGGATCATCTTTATGGCTCTCCTCTGGACTTCCTCCAACAGCTCTCCTTATGATGGGGACAGCAGAACTGGACACAGTATTTGAAGTGGGGGTCTCACAAGAGCAAAGGGGGAAAAATCACCTCATTTGACCTGCTGGCCACACTCCTTTTGATGCAGCCTAGGATATGATTTGCCTGCAGAGTCTGGGCTCATGTCTCAGTTGAGTGCTTGTAACACTAAGACTAAATCAAATATCCCAAGTCTGGCCTTGGTAAGTCAGGTGAGATAGAAAAAGCTCTTGCAATCACTCCACTTTCAAGAGAGAAGAGTTTTAAATATATACAGTATCTTGTTATCAAGTAGCATTTCTTTGAATGTCAGCTTCTATTCTGAAGTTACTTAACACAGGAACACTGCACACTACCTACAAAGAGGTAGCTTAACACAGCAACAGGAAAGGTTTGAGGGAAACACTCTCAAGCATGCAGCACTACTATTCTACAAAGTCATTTTCTGGTGGTTCAGCCACAGTTAGAATGAGCACTACATGCTTCCAGGAGAGCTATCAGAACTGGTGAACATCACCTGTACCTGTGGAGTTAGCTTACCTCTGCTGCTTGAGGAAGGTGATCTTGATGACGAGCGTGAGGAGGAGGAGGAAGTAGATGTGGTGCTAGAAGAGGATGAGGATGAAACAGATGATGATCTGCTTCTGCTGCGCTTTCGTTTCCTCTTCTCTTTTCCTTAGGATAACACAAGGCAACAGTGACAAGCATGCCAGCAACAGTGGCCTACAAAAGAACTCCTCAGAGAAGTTACACCTCTATTCTGGTGGGGTTTTTAGGAGAGGATATGGTAGGATAGGGTAGGATAGGGTAGGGTAAGGTAGGGTAGGGTAGAGTAAGGTAGGGTAGGGTAGGGTAGGGCAGGGTAGGGTAGGGCAGGGTAAACCAGGTTGGAAATGACCTTTGAGATCATCAAGTCCAACCCATCACCCAACACTGTCTAATCAACTAAACCATGGCACCAAGTGCATCATCCTGTCTCTTTTTAAACACTTCCAGTGATGGTGACTCCACCACCTCCCTGGGCAGCACATTCCAATGGCCAATCTCTCTTTCTGTGAAGAATTTCTTCCTACCATCCAGCCCAAACCTCCCATGGCACAGCTTGAGACTGTGTCCTCTTGTTCTGGTGCTGGCTGCCTGGGAGAAGAGACCAAGCCCCACCTGGCTACAACCTCCCTTCAGGCAGTCGTATTTTATCCACTCTTTTTGTTGTATTTTCTCCACTCTTCTAGTGCCTCATGGTCTATCACCATCACTGAGTGACAACGGTTGACATCCAAGCATCGTTGACCGATGCACACGCACCACTCCACAGCGCTAAAACAGCTTAGTGATCAGCATTGCTTACCTCGGACTTTCAGCTCTTCTTGTGAAGTTGCACAGTGCGTCCTGTTCTTTTCATCCTTCCTGTTATCCATATCTAGTAAGAGCCAAAAATACACTCAATAGCCTCATTTGGTTCCGAAGGACTTGGCGGGGGGAGCGGTGTGGCGGGGGAAGAGTAAGAGAGGACACCGGCGGGAGCCGTGAAGGGCAGCCCCGCCACCACTCCTATCGCGCTGCCCAGTGCAAACCCAGGCTATGATCTGCACGGGTCAGGAACGCGAAGCCGAAGCCCTGTTTTCGTGCCACGGCCGACGATGCCGCAAGCCGGCGCCGTGGTGTTTGCGGCAGCTGCGGCGCTGCAGGCTGCCGGCCAGCCACAGGGTCCCGCCCTGCGCGGCGGCGGGGGGAGGCCTGCGGGGCTCGGCACGGCCTGCACCGCCCCCGAGCAGCTGCCCGACCTAAGCCTGCACTCATCCAGCCAGCCAGCCATCCGTCCAGCTGTGGCCGTGCACCAGCCCCGCCGGCAGCCCGCGGGCCAGGAGGGGCTGCCCTGCCGGCCAGGGCGGTCCGAGCCCAGCCGTGCGGAGCCGCTGACGGGCGCACGAGCGCACGGGCCGCGCCGACATTTCCTGGGGGACGGCGGGCTCCCACCTGCTCCCCGCAGCCGAGCAGTATCCCCCTGCACGACTCACCCCGGGCGAGGGCCGGCCGCCGCCGCTCCGATTCCCTCCCCGCGGAGGGCGCTTACCTGAAGCGAGCCCGGGCCCCGCTCCGCAGGCGCAGCGACCCGGAAGCGCAGCTCGCTTCCTGCCCGCGGAGCCGGCGGAACGGGATGGCAGGGTGTGCGCGCCGCATCCGGTGTGCGCGCTGGAATCGGGGTGCGCGCAGCATCCGGTGTGCGCGCTGGATCCGGTGTGCGCGCTGGAATCGGTGTGCGCGCCGCATCCGGTGTGCGCGCCGCATCCGGTGTGCGCGCCGCGCCTCCCCGTGAGCCTGAGGGCTGCTGGGGGCTCCTCGTCCTTCTCCGCGCCTGGGTGGGCTCCCTGCCGGCCCCACCGCTCCGAACCCCTGGGGCTCCTGCACCCTGCTGCCGCCTAAGTCAGGCACCTCCTGCTGTTAGAATCTGAGTGAAACCGTGTTTCATAGTATCAGTCAGGGTTGGAAGGGACCACAAGGATCATCTAGTTCCAACCCCCCTGCCATGGGCAGGGACACCCCACACTAGATCAGGCTATGTGTTTTTCAGCAAGGCCTTTGACACTGTCCCCCATAGCAAACTGCTGGCCAAGCTGTCAGCCCCTGGCTTGGATGGGAGCACACTGTGATGGGTTAGGAACTGGCTGGAGGGCCGAGCCCAGAGAGTGGTGGTGAATGGTGCCACAGCCAGCTGGCAGCCAGGCACTAGTGGTGTGCCCCAGGGATCAGTGCTGGGCCCTGTGCTCTTTAACATCGTTATTGATGATCTGGATGAGGGCATTGAGTCCATCAGCAGTAAATTTGCAGACGACACCAAGCTGGGGGCAGGAGTTGACCTGCTGGAGGGTAGAGAGGCTCTGCAGAGGGACCTCGACAGGCTGGACAGATGGGCAGAGTCCAAGGGCATGAGACTGAACACATCCAAGTGCCAGGTTCTGCACATTGGCCACAGCAACCCCATGCAGTGCTACAGGCTGGGGTCAGAGTGGCTGAGAGCAGCCAGGCAGAGAGGGACCTGGGGGTGCTGGTCAATGGTAGGCTGAACATGAGCCTGCAGTGTAACCAGGCAGCCAGGAGGGCCAATGGCATCCTGGCCTGCATGAGGAACAGTGTGGCCAGCAGGAGCAGGGAGGTCATTCTGCCCCTGTACACTGCACTGGTTAGGCCACACCTTGAGTCCTGTGTCCAGTTCTGGGCCCCTCAGTTTAGGAAGGAGGTTGACTTGCTGGAACGAGTCCAGAGAAGAGCAACAAAGTTGGTGAGGGGTTTGGAACACAGCCCTGTGAGGAGAGGCTGAGAGAGCTGGGGTTGCTTAGCCTGGAGAGGAGGAGACTCAGGGGTGACCTTATTGCTCTCTACAACTACCTGAAGGGAGGTTGTAGACAGGCAGAGGTTGGTCTCTTCTCCCAGGCAACCAGCACCAGAACAAGAGGACACAGTCTCAGGCTGTGCCAGGGGAGGTTCAGGTTGGATGTTAGGAAGAAGTTTTATACAGAAAGAGTGATTGCACTATGGAATGTGTTGCCTGGGGAGGTGGTGGAGTCACCATCACTGGAGGTGTTCAGGAGGAGACTTGATGGGGTGCTTGGTGCCATGGGTTAGTTGTTTAGGTGGGTTGGATTGGTTGATGGGTTGGACACGATGATCTTGAAGGTCTCTTCCAACCTGGTTTGGTTTATTCTAATGAAGGTTTATTCTAATAAAGGCTGGCCAGAGCCTCATCCAGCCTGGGCTTAAACACCTCCAGGGACGGGGCCGCTCGGGGGTCGCGTAACTAGTTAGCATGCCAGAGTCTCGTTTGAGTAGATGCTGTGAGAAACGAGCTCACTGCTGCATTTTAAATACAACCAGTTTATTATAAAATAAAGGCAGAACAGCGCTGGGCGCAGGTGTGCTAGAGGCGCACCATAACAGCACGAGTTGAACTTACATAGACGTCAAACGTACATATTCATACCTTGCCCCAGCACGCTCCCACCCTCTCCTTCAAAGCTGAGACAAAACCTGCACTTTTGACCTGGCCAGTCTTCAGACATCTGGACGCCTCACATTGGCCACAGCAACCCCATGCAGCGCTACAGGCTGGGGTCAGAGTGGCTGAGAGCAGCCAGGCAGAGAGGGACCTGGGGGTACTGGTTGACAGCAGCTGAACATGAGCCAGCAGTGTGCCCAGGTGGCCAAGAAGGCCAAAGGCATCCTGGCCTGGATCAGGAACAGTGTGGCCAACAGGAACAGGGAAGTCATTCTGCACTGTACTGAGCACTGGTTAGGCCACACCTCAAGTCCTGTGTCCAGTTCTGGGCCCCTCAGGTTAGGAAAGATGTTGAGTTGATGGAAGGTGTCCAGAGAAGGGCAACAAAGCTGGGGAGGGGTTTGGAACACAGCCCTATGAGGAGAGACTGAGGGAGCTGGGGTTGTTTAGCCTGGAGAAGAGGCTCAGGGGAGACCTTCTTGCGGTCTACAACTCCCTGAAGGGAGGCTGTAGCCAGGTGGGGGTTGGTCTCTTCTCCCAGGCAACCAGCACCAGAATAAGAGGACACAGTCTCAAACTGCACCAGGGGAAGTTTAGGCTGGAGGTGAGGAGAAAGATCTTCACAGAAGGAGTAACTGGCCATTGGAATGTGCTGCCCAGGGAGATGGTGGAGTCACCGTCCCTGGAGGTGTTTAGGAGGAGACTTGATGGAGTGCTTGGTGCCATGGGTTAGTTGGTTAGATGGTGTTGGATGCGATGATCTCAAAGGTCTCTTCCAACCTGGTCTGGTCTATTCTATTCTATTCTATTCTATTCTTTCTCTCCCAGTACACAAGGATCAAACCCCACACAACACAGGCTATGACCAACCAATCAGCCCAAAGATCGAACCCCATGGTCCCCAGCAGTTCCCCTTGCCAAAGCCAAATATTACTGTTTCTCACCATGCCATGGTTATAATGACACTGTTTATGTTGTTAAATAGACAGCATTGGTCTTCTAAGCAGGACCATTGTTCGGGGGCTTTCGCTGTGTAACTCTGGTTCCTTTGTTTAAACAGTGCCTGCCTTGCTAGGGGCTGTGACTCTGAGGAGGAATGGAAAGATTATTGAGAAGGGAACATCCTCCCCAGAAGGCACTGAGAGGTGGGGAACTGCCAAGGAAGCCAGAGGTCTGCGTAGGTCTGTGGTGACTGGAGGAAGCGTAAAGACAGCAGGGGAGATCATGAGCACTGACTCAAGTCAGCCCAAAAAGACTTGCCTCCCACACCCACAAAGAGTGTGCATGCTACTCACCTCAAGGGAGGTCACTCTGCCCCTCTGCCCTTGTGAGACACCATCTAGTGGAGCACTGTGTCCAGCTCTGGAGCCCTCAATACAAGAAGGACATGGATCTGTTGGGAGAGGGTCCAGAGGAGGGCCACAAAGACCATCAAAGGGCTAAAGCACCTCTCCTATGAGGACAAGCTGTTCAGCCCGGAGAAGAGAAAGCTCTGGGGAGACCTTAGAGCAGCTTTCCAGTACCCAAAGGGGGCTACAGGAAAGCTGGAGAGACACTCATTGTAGGGGCCTATGGTGACAGAATAAGGGGCAAGGGTTTTAAACTAGACCAGGCTAAATTTAGATTACACATAAGGAAGAAGTTTTTTACTATAAGCATGGTGAGACACTGGAACAGGTTGCCCAGAGAAGTGGCCATCAGGAGCAGGGAAGTCATTGTGCCCCTGTACTCTGCACTGGTTAGGCCACACCTTGAGTTCTGTGTCCAGTTCTGGGCCCCTCAGTTTAAGGAGGACATTGAGACACTTGAAGGTGTCCAGAGAAGGGCAACAAGGCTGGGGAGAGGCCTTGAGCACAGCCCTGTGAGGAGAGGCTGAGGGAGCTGGGGTTGCTTAGCCTGGAGAAGAGGAGGCTCAGGGGAGACTTAGTGCTGTCTACAACTCCCTGAAAGGTGGTTGTAGCCAGGTGGGGGTTGGTCTCTTCTCTTTAGCAACCAGCACCAGAACAAGAGGACACAGTCTCAAGCTGCACCAGGGGAAGTTTAGGCTGGAGGTGAAGAGAAAGTTCTTCACTGAGAGAGTCATTAACCATTGGAATGTGCTCCCCAGGGAGGTGGTGGAGTCCCCATCCCTGGAGGTGTTCAAGAGGGGATTGGATGTGGCACTTGGTACCATGGTTTATTCATGAAGTGTTGGGTGACACATTGGACTTGATGATCTTTGAGGTCTCTTCCAAACTTGGTGATTCTGTGATTCTGTGATCCCTAGAAGCATTTAAGACCAGGCTGGATGAGACCATGAGCAACCCAGTCTAGTGGGTGGTGTCCCTGGCCATGGCAGAGGCGTTTGAACTAGATGATGTTTAAGGTCCCATCACACTCAAGCCATTCTATGATGATGATGCAGTAAGTGTGGCTCATTTAAATAGAAATAACCCGTCACAAAAGTGATGCCAATTGACAGAAATGTAAGTGGGATTTTGCTAATCACATGGCAGGATAAATGCATGACAGCTCCTTGGAGAGGCGTGCTGGCTTTGTGGAACTACCACACATGACATAAAGAAAAGACCTCTGCTCTGTGTGTGTATATTGGTGTGTTGCACACAGGGAAATGACACTGCTCTTTGGGAGAACACTGCAAGGGAGGGGACGCAAGCCCAAACAGGCACACACACCTGCCCTCCACACTGAGTTGGAATGAGAGCTTTGAAGCCTTCACTGACCCTTGCCTCCAACTGAAGCCAAAGTTATTTATTCCATGTACCTGTTCAGAATACAGCCCCTGCCACAGGAGCCCTTTCCCAACAAGGCCTGATTGTTCCTCCTAAGATCTGCTCTTCACATTTCCCTTGCCAGCATGACCGTTACCTTTGGTCGGTGCTGCCCTCCTGTTCGGCTCTGCAATTAGCCCACATGCATGTGGCACAGTGTGGGGACTGCCCACAGCAATCAAGGAGGAGCTGTGGGTGAGCCATGTCCTTCTGTGTGTGGCTCCTACAATGGAGACCCCCTTCTTTAGCCCAAGCTCCCCCTGCCATCCTGTTGTTGGTGCACATGTACACAGCCCTTCTGCATGTCTTTACCTCCACACATGCAGATGTGAGTCAGAGTTGCCTGTAAATCAACTAAGAGACCCTGATTCCTGCCCTGGGACCTCATTTCCCACTCCATTGTAGTGTGAAAGCTGCTCTCACACTGCCTGCAGCAGCACAGTGCTAAGGCTTTCCATCACCTTCACCCTGCATGCCATGTTTATGGTGCTGGGACGCCTCATGGCACTGAGTGGGTGTTTGAGTTCTTGCAGCAGAACAGGAGTCAGATGCTAACATTTTCCCCAAGCTGATTTCTAACACTCTGGGCTTAACCCTGCCAAGTTTTCCAGTCCCTTTCTAAAAGAGCATGTTTTCAAGCATAAAATAACCATGGGATACTGAAACAACTCCTCTGATACTAGCCTGAACTAAACCACATCCAACCTCAGCTGAATCAAACCTGCTCCAACCATAAATAATATCCTTTGATTCTGATTTCCTCAGACCTGAGGGATCTTCATCTGACTTAGCAAGGGGAACGTTGTAACAAAAGATGAGGAAAAGGCAGAGGTACTTAACGCCTTCTTTGCCTCAATTTTTACTAGCAGGACAGAATGTATTCCAGACAGCTGGCCTGCAGAGCTGGCAGAAGGAGCTAGGGAGCAGCATAGTTTCCCTCTATTCCAGGAGGGGATAGTTAGAGACCTCCTCAGCTGCTTGGATCCCCACAAGTCCGTGGGACCAGATGGGATCCATCCTAGGGTGCTGAGAGAGCTGGCAGATGAGCTGGCCAAGCCGCTTTCCATCATTTTTCAGCAGTCTGGCTCACTGTAGGGATCCCAGAAGAGTGTAAGCTGGCCAAGGTGGTACCTATCCACAAGAAGGGCTACAGGCTGGGGTCAGAGTGGCTGGAGAGCGGCCAGGCAGAGAGGGACCTGGGGGTACTGGTTGATGGTAGGGTGAAAATGAGCCTGCAGTGTGCCCAGGCAGCCAAGAGGGCCAATGGCATCCTGGCCTGCATCAGGAACAGTGTGGCCAGCAGGAACAGGGAGGTCATTCTGCCCCTGTACACTGCACTGCTTAGGCCACACCTTGAGTCCTGTGTGCAGTTCTGGGCCCCTCAGGTTAGGAAAGATGTTGACTTGCTGGAGCAAGAGAAGGGCAACAAAGTTGGTGAGGGGTTTGGAACACAAGTCCTATGAGGAGAGGCTGAGGGAGCTGGGATTGCTTAGCCTGGAGAAGAGGACACTCAGGGGAGACCTTATTGCTCTCTACAACTCCCTGAAGGGAGGTTGTAGACAGGCAGAGGTTGGTCTCTTCTCCCAGGCAAGCAGCACCAGAACAAGAGGACACAGTCTCAGGCTGCGCCAGGGGAGGTTTAGGCTGGAGGTTAGGACGAAGTTCTACACAGAGAGAGTGATTGCCCATTGGAATGGGCTGCCTGGGGAGGTGGTGGAGTCACCATCATTGGAGGTGTTCAGGAGGAGACTTGATGGGGTGCTTGGTTGCATGATTTAATTGATTAGGTGGTGTTGGATGATAGGTTGGACACAATGATCTTGAAGGTCTCTTCCAACCTGGTCCCTTCTATTCTATCCTATCCTATCCTATCCTATCCTATCCTATCCTATCCTATCCTATCCTATCCTATCCTATCCTATCCTATCCTATCCTATGCCATTCTATTCTATGCCATTCTATGCCATTCTATTCTATGCCATTCTATTCTATTCTTAACCTCAAATTTACTGAACTTACACTAATTTACTGAACTTCTATGTGCAGCTGCTTTACAATATTCAAGTATAACCCCAAGTACCTGTGAAGCACGTTGATTCTTAATCTACAGCAGTGTCAGCTTATTTTTTATTGCAAAACCTATGTGGGGGTGCAAACATCCAGTGCTCCATAGCCTCCTTAAAAACCTTGCTGAACAGGAATATATTGGAGCCGGGTCTAGTAGTCATGATAGGTTGGACTTGATGATCTTTGAGGTCTTTTCCAACCTTATTGATTCTATGATTCTATTCTATGATTCTATATGCCACACTCACTCCAGAAGGATGGTAAAACTATTTATTCTGACATCAGTTTGTGTGTGCAGTGACAACATTTGGCTAGAAAAACAAATGCCTGTATTGTAGTAAGAGATACTCAAAACAACTCCAAACTGTCAATAAATACATTAAAAACATACTGAATGCTGATGTAGAAATACCCTCATTTAATTTTTCTGTGGGTTATTTACCCAGTCCAATAGTATTGAAAAGGTTTTGGGGTTGGTTTTTTTTGGGGGGTGTTTTTCATGCAACATCAAAATTCTTCCTGATAATTCATGCTATACAACACGGGATGAAAGTCTGAAATCCTCTTTGCAAGTAGCAAAAGTCGCTGAAAATTTTCAACCTAAGTCTCTCAATTGCTGTAATGAAAGAAAAGAGTCAAGGAGATTGCCTTTAAGGAAGAAAAACTAACTTCCTCAACCAGTTCTTTATAAACCAGGCAGTACTTCAAAAGGGATGTTTCCATCACCCATGATGAATCACTTGTGCTTCAGAAACTCATGGCAAAAGCCTCACCCCAGCTGGCGGGGAGAGGAGAGATGGCAGTGTGGACTGGCTGAAACCAAACATGCTTTCATAATCTGCCCAGAAACACACAGAACACTTATCCACATCACTATGCTCTCACCTATTCTAATAATTAGAAGTGGAGCTGTAACAATACTTTGCTCTTTTCATGCTCAATATTCTCCACAAACATTCAAACAGGCCGAATGCTCCTGCAAGTATTATTATCCCCGTGTTACACTTGGGGTGGTGGTGGAGGTGGAGAGGGCTGGCAGTTTGCCAGGGTACAGGCTGCATCTTTCCTTTCTTGCCTCCCTTGGTTCTCCAAGTTCTTTATCAATGTCTGTATTTTACACTCAACATACTGGAGAGTCCCAGTGGGAGCTTTCCACTGATTGTTAGTGGTCATTATGCAAGTTGTGCTGTTTTGAAAGTGAATCATGACAGATATTAAAGTAATAACTGATATGAAGTCCATGTCCGAAGCTTGGGCTTGATGTCCTAGAGTGCCACACCATTTTCAAACCAAGCTTGCTTTATCTGAAACAAAGTGTTAGGGATGTGCAGATGAATTCTCTCTGCTGTGCAGCCAAAATTACTGTTGAAGTCAGCCAGGGCTGTACAAAATAATAAAACCTGGTCCTCACCAGCTGTCCCTGGGAACACAGAAAACCCCTCCAGTGGCTCAGTACACCTTGACCTCATACAACCAAAAGGACTGGTGAGGAGAAATTTCTTCACAGAGAGAGTTGTTAGCCATTGGAATGTGCTGCCCTGGGAGGTGCTGGAATCACTATCCCCGGAGATGTCCAAGAGGGGATTGGATGTGGCACTTAGTGCCACATGGTGCCACGGTTTAGTAGTCATGGGGTGTTGAGTGACAGGTTGGACTTGATGATCTTTGAGGTCTCTTCCAACCTTATTGATTCTATGATTCTATGACTTCTAGCTCAAAACAAGAATTTCAGATGTGGTAACTTACCATATGGTACAGACAGAGAATATTTGTACCTGGATTATGTTCTAG
Source organism: Melanerpes formicivorus (assembly GCF_026170545.1). NCBI lineage: Eukaryota > Metazoa > Chordata > Aves > Piciformes > Picidae > Melanerpes > Melanerpes formicivorus. The sequence continues at coordinate 593,317 of NW_027142509.1, forward strand.
GAACTCTGTGGGAAAGTAAGTGCCTAGCAGTGAGATTGCAGATATAAAACACGGTATTTTGCCTTCGTCCTACTGTCGGTGCCCAGATTGTATTATTTCAGTTGATATCAATCTCCTGAACAGAAAGGGCATTTTTGGTTTTGCCACATTCACCTTCTTGAATTTTTGAGCCAGCACATTGTAGTCTGTGCACTGTTTTGCTTTTTCCCCTGCCTAGTTTACTCTAGTCTAAACCCAGCTTAGTTTCTTGCTGTCTTTTGGCAAGCGTCAGGTTTGCTCTGCCAGTGGATGCCAGGGGCAAGGGATAGCCCTGCAGTGTTTCACTACCTGACCTGTGTGAGATGAGAGAGGAATCAAATTCTGTCCCTTGTAATAACAAAATTACTGAGTGTGCAAAGTTGCATCCCTCTCACAGGCACCCAAGAGGCTTTCAAAAGGCACGTGTATTCTTTGTCACCTGTTCCTCAGTGCCTGATCTTGGTGGGTTTAGTGTGTCTTCAATAAACTCCACACAGCACACATGTTCCCTTGGTGGGACCTTGAAATAAAAATGAAGATCTTCAGATGTATTTCATAGTGGCTGTTACTCAACTGCTCTCTCCCCTTTTAACAAATGCCAGAGCTGCATTACCTGTGAGAACTAGGATCTCAGGGCAACCTAGTCCATTTTCCTCCTCCTCCTTCAAACATCTCCATTTCTAGCAGAGGGAACAGTTACATGTTATAGGGGCCTTTTCTCAAGCAGATATCCAAAGCTCTTCCTGTCTTCTTTAGAGCTGGTAGATCAGAAAACCTCTTTTGTGCAGATTGGGGAGCAAAAGTACAGGAGTTTTGCCACGCTTCTTCCAGCAGCGCAGCCAAGAGCTGGCAGGCTGGCCAAGTACCCTGCTTCTGGTTGTGCCCTGAGAGGTGAGAAGCACCTATGGCTTCTTTTAGCTTCAGCTGGGGACTGTGGATGTTTATCATCAGTGGAAATCAGTCCCAAGGCACTGGGCAGGAACGGAAAGGACATAAGCTGTTGTCACCTTGGGATACTCTATACAGCTGAAATACCTGGCTAGGAAAGTAAGAGACATTGGCATCTTCCAATTAAAAAAGAGAGAGAGAGAAAAAAAATGTGATCCCAGGCAGATGTTTTCCCTGCCTGTCTGGAGCCATTCTTCCTGCTTCAAAAATCCAGGAGGTGAAAGGATCAAGATACCTTGATTCAAATGTGCTAAAGTTGAAATGCTTGAGTTTCAGACAGGTGAAGCACACTTTCACACTTGGGCATGGCTTCACTTCTGCATGGGGGACAGGAGCCCACAGGCCTGCTTGGGCTCCAAGGGGGCTTACTGGAGGAGTCATTGATTGGTGATTGAAACCAAGCATTCCCTCCAGCCTGGACTGAGCCCAGTCTGGATTTAATGCATGTTCACATCAAACTGGACTTCTAGCTGCCTTAAAAATGCAGTCTTGCGAAAAAGAGATTAAAAAAGGAGAGGCTGATGTTTTGGCAATTCATTGTCTGTTACGCAGTCCCAAAGCTTCGAGACATTACTAGCTTGACTAGTGGCCATTCGCTATTGCATGGCTGGTAGTGACCAAGAAAGCATTTCTTAATGGCTGAAGCAGGCCCCACTTTTCACAGTTCTTCCAGGTCAGTTAAGTCCACCACCACTTTCAAGAACAGAGTGTCGTCTCTGATGTAGGTGTTCTTGGTGCTCTCCAACACCGCGTGGGAAACGAAGCGTGGGCATCCAGAGGCGATATTCATTTCTCCGTCTGGCCTTTTGAAGCTGCTGCTATTGGGGTCAGCTCTAAACACTTCCACAATGTGATTTTTTTTCCCACTTTGGTCCAAAAGCATAAGTGTAACTTTCTGCTTGAAAGGCCAGAGCAGCAGGGAGTCGAACTCCCCTCTCATCACGACGAAGTAGAGAGAGACGTGCGTCCCTTTGCCTGAGCCATCCCCGTTCAGGTAGGCTCTTGCACATAACCTGTACCCGCAGCGGCTGGTGTAAAAGGGCTGGCTGAATATGGAGAGGACACGGCCTTCCACTGCTTCTTTCTTCTTCATCCTGTAGTCTGTGATTTTCCAGATTAGTTTCCCGTTGTAGCATGTGCCTTCCAAGAGCTTAAATCGTTCCTCATTTTTATTGAGCTGTGCTTTGTGAATATTGATCTGGAGATCGTGTTTGCTGGACTGGTCTTCCAAAACAACTAGGGAAGGGGCAGAGGAAAACAAGAAGGAAAATAAAAGAGAGAGAGAGAATGAGAAAGGGAAGAAGGAGAAAGCTGGAGGTGGGGAGATTCAGGCTGAACAGGAGGAGGAACTTCTTCCCCATGAGAGTGGTGAAGCCCTGGAATGGGTTGTCCAGGGAGGTGGTTGGGGCCCCGTCCCTGGAGGTGTTTAAGCCCAGGCTGGATGAGGCTCTGGCCAGGCTGATGTAGTGTGGGGTGTCCCTGCCCATGGCAGGGGGGTTGGAACTGGATGATCCTTGTGGTCCCTTCCAACCCTGACTGATACTATGTTTCTATGATACTATGAACATTGGGTGAAATAAAGTTCTCAGGGCTCTGCATACAAAGAGTGACCAGGCTCGAGCTGACAATACTGAACTACTCCAGTCTGAGTATAGTATAGAATAAAATAGAATAGAATTAACCAGGCTGGAAAAGACCTTTGAGATCATCAAGTCCAACCCATCACCCAACACCATCACGTCAACCAATCCATGGCACCAAGTGCCTCATCCAGGCTCTTTTCAAACACCTCCACCAGCTCCCTGGGCAGCACATTCCAATGGCCAATCTCTTATTCTATGAAGAACTTCTTCCTAACATCCAACCTAAACCTCCCCTGGCACAGCTTAAGACTGTGTCCTCTTGTTCTTGTGCTGCTTGCCTGGGAGAAGAGACCAACCCCCACCTGCCTACAACCTCCCTTCAGGTAGTTGTAGAGAGCAATGAGGTCTCCCCTGAGCCTCCTCTTCTCCAGGCTAAGCAACCCCAGCTCCCTCAGCCTCTCCTCACAGGGCTGTGCTCCAGACCCCTCCCCAGCTTTGTTGCCCTTCTCTGGACACCTTCCAGCAACTCAACATCTTTCCTAAACTGAGGGGCCCAGAACTGGACACAGGACTCCCAGTGTGCCCTGAGTACAGGGCAGAATGTCTTCCCTGCTCCTGCTGGCCGCACTATTCCTGATCCAGGCCAGGATGCCACTGGTCTTCTTGGCCACCAGGGCTAATGTTCAGCCTACTGTCAACCAGTACTCCCAGGTCCCTTTCTGCCTGGCCACTCTCCAGTAGGATAAGTTGGTAACTAGTGGTTTATTATAGTATAGTTTAGTACTACTACTCTAGTATAGTAGTTGGTATAGCATAGGTTGGTAACTAGTGGTTTATTATAGTATAGTACAGTACTACTACTCCAGTATTATAGTTGGTATACTATATGGTTGGTAACCAGTGTTGCTAGAGCTGATAATTTATTTCAATTGTAATTGCAGCTTGTAGTTGAGTAAGGAAATTCAGTAGCTACAACTGAGATGTAAGGCCTGCCTATGGACAGTACCACTGCCTACATCACAGCACACCAGCACGACCAGGGACGGCTCTCTGGCTTCCTTTCTCCTGCAGCACTACAGGAATTCGTTGCAGAGTAGGGGAAGGCAGGAGGATGCAGCATGCATTTAAGACCACAGATTGGTCTCATAAAATGAGAAGAACCCCCTTTCTGGCTGAGAGCTGCAATTGACTGATTATAGCATGAAAGCCTCTACCAAGCCACCAGTAAATCAGCAGAACTCCCACAGCCATGCAGAAAAGAACAGAAAGTCCCAACACACCCAAGCGCTGGTCATAGGTCTCCATCAGGGCAATTGTCTGTTTTACGTTCTCAATGGTGTCAAACAGAGGCCTCAAGTCTAATTTGCTTTGTTGCTGGTTTGCCATCTGTATCAGCTGTTTCACTTGTGATTCCAGGCGTGCAGACTTATCCAGGTGACTGGCCAGAGCCTTCTCAGGTCGCACCATTTGGAGAGGGTGGAAGCAGAGACAAAAGACATTCATAAAATCAGCCATTTGGAACAAAATAAAGAATCACAGAATCACCAAGGTTGGAAGAGACCTCAAGGCCTTTGGCATATCAACAATATCAATGAAATAGTCCGTTCAGAAGTTGTCTGCTGGCTTAGCAGTGAATCCAGATGCTCCTTCATAGCCATGTTTAGTGACCAAAAAGCCACCCGTTACTCAGATCCATTTGCAATCCATCACCTCATTAGTCAGATGCATGCTTTTATATTTGCCATGGGGAGATGGCCATGAGGCCAGTGCCGTCCCCCAGGGATCAGTGCTGGGCCCCATTCTCTTTAACATCTTCATTGATGATCTGGATGAGGGGGTCGAGTCAGTCATCAGCAAGGTTGCAGATGACACCAAGTTGGGAGCAGATGTTGGTCAGTTAGAGGGTAAAAAGGCTCTGCAGAGGGACCTCGACAGACTGGACAGATGGGCAGAATCCAATGGGATGGCATTTAACAAGGCCAAGTGCCAGGTGCTGCACTTTGGCCACAGCAACCCCATGCAGAGCTACAGGCTGGGGTTGGAGTGGCTGAGAGCTGCCAAACAGAGAGGGACCTGGGGGTGCTGATTGACAGCCACCTAAACATGAGCCAGCAGTGTGCCCAGGTGGCCAAGAGGGCCAATGGCATCCTGGCCTGCATTAGGAATAGTGTGGCCAGCAGGAGTAGGGAGGTCATGGTGCCCTGTACTCTGCATTGGTTAGGCCACACCTTGAGTCCTGTGTCCAGTTCTGGGCCCCTCAGTTTAAGAAGGACATTGAGAGACTTGAACGTGTCCAGAGAAGGGCAATAAGGCTGGGGAGAGGCCTTGAACACAAGCCCTATGAGGGGAGGCTGAGGGAGCTGGGGTTGTTTAGCCTGGAGGAGGCTCAGGGGTGACCTCATTGCTCTCTACAACTACCTGAAAGGTGGTTGTAGCCGGGAAGGGGTTGGTCTCTTCTCCCAGGCAAGCAGCACCAGAACAAGGGGACACAGTCTCAAGCTGTGCCAGGGGAGGTTTAGGCTCGAGGTGAGGAGGAAGTTCTTCACTGAGAGAGTCGTTCATCATTGGAATGTGCTGCCCAGGGAGGTGGTGGAGTCCCCATCCCTGGAGGTGTTCAAGAGGGGATTGGATGTGGCACTTGGTGCCATGGTCATGAGGTCTGTGTTGATAGGTTGGACTCGATGATCCTCGAGGTCATTTCCAACCTTAGTTATACTGTGACACTGTGATTTGTACAGCACCTTTCCCCAAATCTGCTACCCAAGCTTCTTAATTGATTGAAATGAGAAGCCAACAGTATATTGCACAAAGCCAAGAAGGGCATGTGAAACCCGTGGGAAATTCGTTATTGTCCTGCTACCAGTGACAACTCTTACTGCACAAATGGATTTCAGGATGCAAGAGAGCAATTAGTAAAAAAGGCAAAATAAATGTCTCACCTGAGTGCTTACCATCAAGTTGCTGTTATTACCAAATAGTTGTGTAAACTGCCTGAATTCTTTCTCACACTTTTTAATGGCCTCTGCCAGCTGCTGGATTTTAATCTCTTTACATTCCAGGCTCTTATGGAGGTCAGATATCTACAGATAGAAACGAAACCAGGAAAAATGCTAAGGGCACACCAAAACATCCAACAATCAAATTAAAACATATATGACTGTGTAAAAGAAAGTGGAAAAGTTCACAATGCAAAGCCTTTAACTTGGCTAGATAAAGCACTACATAATGCACAGTTTGTGGATTAGCACTGGCAAGAGCTGAATGCAAGCTAACTGTATTCTTTAAGGTCTCTGTGGCAACAAGTGCAAAGAGGCTCATATCTCTCAAACTCATCTTGATGAATAGAATAGAATAGAATAGAATAGAATAGAATAGAATAGAATAGAATAGAATAGAATAGAATAGACCAGGTTGGAAGAGACCTTCAAGATCATCATGTCCAACCTATCATCCAACACCACCTAATCAACTAAACCATGGCACCAAGCACCCCATCAAGTCTCCTCCTGAACATCTCCAGCGATGGTGACTCCACCACTTCCCCAGGCAGCCCATTCCAATGGGCAATCACTCTCTCTGGGTAAAACTTCCTCCTGACCTCCAGCCTAAACCTCCCCTGGCACAGCTTGAGACTGTGTCCTCTTGTTCTGGTGCTGGTTGCCTGGGAGAAGAGACCAACCTCTGCCTGTCTACAACCTCCCTTCAGGTAGTTGTAGAGAGCAATAAGGTCACCCCTGAGTCTCCTCTTCTCCAGGCTAAGCAACCCCAGCTCCCTCAGCCTCTCCTCACAGGGCTATGTTCCAAGCCCCTCATCAACTTTGTTGCCCTTCTGTGGACATGCTCCAACAAGTCAACCTCCTTCCTAAACTGAGGAGCCCAGAACTGGACACAGGACTCGAGGTGTGGCCTAAGCAGCGCAGTGTACAGGGGCAGAATGACCTCCCTGCTCCTGCTGGCCACACTGTTCCTGATGCAGGCCAGGATGCCATTGGCCCTCCTGGCTGCCTGGGATGATCCACTTAGCTCTATAGCAGGTTAATACATACTTAAGGGCACATGTGTGCATGTGTTTCTGTGTGCATATATACATACACACACATATATTAGGTTTTTTCCTCTACTGAAGTCTAACCAGTAAAAGAAGGAAGTCAGTGTGACAGTATTAGGCTATGCCTTTAAAACCTAGCTGCAGATTTTCAATCAGAAGAGTGGGGAAATATAAACAAATCCACAGCTGGGTGTAACAAGGAAAAGAAGAGCTTATTCTAAACTAATTTAATTGGCCAGATGTGTGAAAGGGGACCCTTAGCATTCACATTTCCCACATCCATTCCTTTCTTCTCTTCTGGCTGCCTGGCTGCTTCTCTGGAAAGGACTTCTTAGCTAATGACCTTGCAGATAAGACTAACTGAGCTCTCTGACATCTCTTTCTCTTTTCTTCTAATTAAACAGAGGAAAGGGAGGAGGGAGGTTAGGGGGGAAAGCATGGCAAGTTTTCCCCCATTCAGGGGGGTTTCTGTGTTGTTTTCTCCCTGTAAATACCTGTATGATATTGTAAACCCTGTATGTTTTGTGCATAGTCATTGCATTCCATTGCAGAGTGTAGTTTTGCTTGTAAATACAGCTGACTGAGTTGAGCCGAGTTTTTGTTAATGCTGGTGGGCTAAACTACCACAGCCAGTGAGGGATATTAATTCCAAACCAAGTTGTAGCACTTTGGAGCATTTACTTTTAGCCTAAACAAGCCAAAGAGCAAGCCAACCATCAGTTTGGATGCATTGACCTCAGTACAATTTGGCATACATCCAGTGTCACCTGCTGGGCGCTGCAGAAATGCTTGTGAGTGGAGAGGTGCTCTGCACTACTCTCTGCTACCTCTACAGAGTGGGTGACCTGGGCATTTAAAGGCTCCTTTTTGGAGCCATCTGACTGGCCACTGAAACTGGAAAATGCTTTAACCTCAAACCTTGTATCCACTGTAAGCAGAGATTGAAAGCAAGTGAGATGAGCAATGGCAACAAACCTCCCACCATACCCAGTGGAGACTATACATGTCTGAGCGCAGGGAGGCTTCTTATCTAATTGGCTGACTTTACTAGAAGAGATTATTCTGACTTCTGAGCCATGCAAAGACAATAAAAATAATCTTTTCAGATGTAGATGACCCAAACCAGGCACCAAATGTCAAATCTCCTATCATCCTCCAACCAGCCAGGAACTGCTGGCGAGTGCTTGCCAAATCTGACTTACCTGGTCTTCCAGCCGGGAGTTCTTGTCTAAAATCTGCAGCATGTGTTCCCTCAGGGCACTGTTCTCGTGTTCAGCAAGCTGCCCTCTTTTAACCTTAGTGAGGCAGAAGGGGAAGTGAAAGAATAAAAGAATAAGATATGCACATTTTTGAAGCTGATAGTGAAAAAAACCACTATTGATGCAAGCACTTAAAATGTGCTTTGAAAGTGAGGGAATGGCAGCCCTGACTCTCTAGTACAGGATCTTAGTCAACACTAGAAATGGCTGTGGAAGAGGAAAAACTGGTGATTAACTACTCCAGTTGGTTTGAGAAACGAATTCCAGTCCCAGTGCAAATAAGATCTATGAAAGAGTACCTTTACAAGACAGCCATACTGCTTATATGGGCAGTCCACTTCTGCCTCAGGGCACACCGTGTGGTGGTTTTCAATCTGCAGACATTAACAAAGAAACTTGCAATGAAATAAACACTAAGGAACTTGCCCCACTGATAACATCTGAATGTCTCCATAAAGGATCAACAAAGACCAGTGTCATGATACCAACCAATCACATGAACAGGGAAATGAGTATTCAGAGGCAATAAGCAAGGCAGATACTTTTCCATACTGCAAGATGCCAATGGTTTGCAGTAATAGGAGCAGGGAGGTCATTCTGCCCCTGTACTCAGCACTGGTTAGGCCACACTTTGAGTCCTGTGTCCAGTTCTGGGCCCCTCAGGTCAGGAAAAATGTTGAGGTGCTGGAAGGTGTCCAGAGAAGGGCAACAAAGCTGGGGAGGGGTTTGGAGCACAGCCCTGTGAGGAGAGGCTGAGGGAGCTGGGGTTGCTTAGCCTGGAGAAGAGGAGGCTCAGGGAAGACTTTATTGTGCTCTACAACTCCCTGAAGGGAGGTTGTAGCCAGGTGGGGTTTGGTCTCTTCTCCCAGGCAACCAGCACCAGAACAAGAGGACACAGTCTCAAGCTGCACCAGGGGAGGTTTAGGCTGGATATTAGGAATAAGTTGTTCATAGAAAGAGATATTTGCCACTGGAATGTGCTGCCCAGGGAGGTGGTGGAGTCACCATCACTGGAGGTGTTTAAAAGAGACTGGATAAGGCACTTGGGGCCATGGCTTAGTTGATATGATGGTGTTGGGTGATAGGTTGGACTTGATGATCTCTGAGGTCTTTTCCAACCTGGTTAATTCAATTCAATTCAATTCAATTCAATTCAATTCAATTCAATTCAATTCAATTCAATTCAATTCAATTCAATTCAATTCAATTCAATTCAATTCAATTCAATTCAACTCTTCTCTACTCTACTAAACAAATAACTCCTTCATGAAATGGGACATATCATAGAAGCATAGAATTGCCTGATTGGAAAAGACCAGCCACAACCTAACATCTCCCTGTACTTAACTGTTAGAACATGTCCCTAAGCAGCTAATCCAAAGATCTTTTAACCACCTCCAGGGTTGGTGACACTACCCTTAGGCCCCTTTTATGGCCAAACTATGAAGTTTTATTGGCATGGGCCAATGGGGTCTGCAACACAACTTTTGGTTGTAATAAATGTGTGTGATCTCCTGAATCACAGCACATGAGAAAAATAACAGTACCTCCTTTTTCAGAATGATTTGTGAGCAGTTCTGGAGACAAGGCACAGGATATTCAGGACAGTCATTTTCCTCGTGATTCTGGGGGGAAAAGAAGCAAACAAGGCAAGGGTTTGCATTTCTGTAGAGTAGTACACCTAGAGGAAGATATGCACAAAGCAATTCCAAACATACATGTGCAAAGCCCCATATCACACTGTCATTCACCAGAGAGCAACAGCTGGCATTATTTAAATGGGTTAGGAACTGGCTGGAGGCTGAGCCCAGAGAGTGGTGGTGAATGGTGCCACATCCAGCTGGCAGCCAGGCACTAGTGGTGTCCCCCAGGGATCAGTGCTGGGCCCCATCCTCTTTAACATCTTTATTGATGATCTGGATGAGGGCATTGAGTCCATCAGCAGTAAATTTGCAGATGACACCAAGCTGGGGGCAGGAGTTGATCTGCTGGAGGGTAGAGAGGCTCTGCAGAGGGACCTCGACAGGCTGGACAGATGGGCAGAGTCCAAGGGTAGGAGATTGAACACATCCAAGTGCCAGGTTCTGCACATTGGCCACAACAACCTCATGCAGTGCTACAGGCTGGGGTCAGAGTGGCTGGAGAGCAGCCAGGCAGAAAGGGACCTGGGGGTGCTGGTTGACAGAAGCTGAACATGAGCCAGCAGTGTGCCCAGGCGGCCAGGAAGGCCAATGGCATCCTGGCCTGCATCAGGAACAGTGTGGCCAGCAGGAGCAGGGAGGTCATTCTGCCCCTGCACACTGCACTGGTTAGGCCACACCTCGAGTCCTGTGTCCAGTTCTGGGCCCCTCAGTTTAGGAAGGAGGTTGACTTGCTGGAACGAGTCCAGAGAAGGGCAACAAAGTTGGTGAGGGGCTGGAACACAGCCCTGTGAGGAGAGGCTGAGGGAGCTGGGGTTGCTTAGCCTGGAGAAGAGGAGACTCAGGGGTGACCTTATTGCTGTCTACAACTACCTGAAGGGAGGTTGTAGACAGGCAGAGGTTGGTCTCTTCTCCCAGGCAACCAGCACCAGAACAAGAGGACACAGTCTCAGGCTGTGCCAGGGGAGGTTCAGGCTGGAGGTCAGGAGGAAGTTTTACACAGAGAGAGTGATTGCCCATTGGAATGGGCTGCCCGGGGAGGTGGTGAAGTCACCATCACTGGAGGTCTTCAGGAGGAGACTTGACAGGGTGCTTGGTGCCATGGGTTAGTTGGTTGGGTGGTGTTGGATGATAGGTTGGACACGATGATCCTGAAGGTCTCTTCCAACCTGATCTATTCTATTCTATTCTATTCTATTCTATTCTATTCTATTCTATTCTATTCTATTCTATTCTATTCTATTCTATTCTATTCTATTCTATTCTATTCCATTCCATTCCATTCCATTCCATTCCATTCCATTCCATTCTATCCTATCCTACCCTATCTTATCCTATCCATTACAGTTTCTCCTTCAGCTCTTCAGCAAATTTTAGTTTCAGCCCCATTGCAATGCTGGAAACATTCCACTCAGCACCACTAAAAGGAAGCATGCACTATGGGTTCCCAGGAAAGGCTTTTAAATCTTACCTTTATGTTGATGAACACCACATATTTATCACAGTACTGGCACCTTTCTTCTCGGAACTGACAGTGCTGGCTCAAATGCTCCTTCAGGTCCTTCCGGAGAATTTGCTCACCGCATCCATCGTTAGTGCATTGCACGCGCTCAAACAAACACTGCTGCAGGTGCTCCTGCAATGGGCAGTACCAGATTAAACCCCAACACATTTCATTGCATCTGCAGACCCACACAACATTCAGCAGCTTGATAACAGACAAAGCTTCAAATACTTCTTCCTCCGTAAACCTTCTCCTTTTCCAAGCTCCAAACTAAAGTGAACAGGAAGATTTGGACAGCCCTTTGTATGACTGCCACTTTCCATGCAATTGGCATAGAAGGATATTGAGACACTTGAAGGATATTGAGACACTTGAATGACATTGAGACACTTGAACGACATTGAGACACTTGAATGTGTCCAGAGAAGGGCAACAAGGCTGGGGAGAGGTCTGGGGCACAGCCCTGTGAGGAGAGGCTGAGGGAGCTGGGGTTGCTTAGCCTGGAGAAGAGGAGGCTCAGGGTAGACCTTATTGCCCTCTACAACTCCCTGAAGGGAGGTTGTAGCCAGGTGGGAGTTGGTCTCTTCTCCCAGTCAACCAGCACCAGAACAAGAGGACACAGTCTCAAGCTGTGCCAGGGCAAGTTTAGGCTGGAGGTGAGGAGAAAGTTCTCCCCAGAAGGAGTAATTGGCCATTGGAATGTGCTGCCCAGGGAGGTGGTGGAGTCACCATCCCTGGAGGTGTTCAGAAAGGGATTGGATGTGGCACTTGGTGCCATGGTTTAGTTAGTCATGAGGTGTTGGGTGACAGGTTGGACTTGATGATCTCTGAGGTCTTTTCCAACCTTATTGATTCTATAACATACCAAGAAAAGGCCCAAATGGCCAGTATGTCCTGAAAAGTTTCCTTGAATCAACCATCACATGGCACTTAAACATACAGAAGGCATGTATAAATGCTGTGGGTACACCAAAGCTACATAAAGCAAGTGGTTCTTATCAAGCATATAACCTAAGGCAATGCTGGAAGAAGCTAACAGAATATTTTGAGCTAAAGCATCATCTTTGTACATAGACCACAGTGCTACAGGAGCTTTGAATTCTGAAGACAATGGCTGCAATTTAGCTTATCATGAATACCCAGAGTTCACCTGAAAATCAAAAGGCTCCAAAATCTGATCAAGCAAACTGACCTGGTAGCGTCCTAGGATGATTTTGGAATTGCAGTCAGGAGTGTTTTTGCAAAACACAGGCAAGTTGAGAACTTCTCTTTTGCAGCAGTTGTCTTTGAACACCTGCAAAGGATGCAAGCCAGTCTTCATTTGCAGCCACATAGGATGTTATAAAGACTATGAAAAAGCAGGCCATCCCAAACAAATCTTTCAAGCATACAAGTGTAGAGTCCATCATTTTTTGAGCATGGTTCTTGATAATGCATAGTGAAAATGGGTACCAAATAAAAGACATAAAAAACTTAAACATGTATGAATTTGATAACAAGCTGTGGTGGGTTAATGCCCATTCTGAAAAGAAACAAAGCAGGGGGGAAGGCTTGTGGGTGCTTTGCCCTCCCTGCAGGGTGTTTTCCCCCCTGGGAAACTGAGTCTGTTCCACTCCCCCCTCCCTGCCCAGCTAGGGTACAAAAAGCAGGGCATTGCAGCCTTTAGGTCTCCGTTTTGGTTCCTGCCTTTCCTGGATGAGAGCTGCTGCAGCTGCCTTCCTGCTCCTCTGCCATGTGGTGGGGCCTGATCCTCCTCCCTGCTGCCTGCCTGCCTCTTCAGAGAGAGACTGGTTTTGTATTCTTGGGTTTTTTTAACTCCTCCCATCCATCCTTGTTCCTTGCCCTTGTGAACCTTACCTGTTATTGTTATATAAATATATTGTTTAAAGAAATCTCTTTACCTCTCTACTTCATAGTATCAGTCAGGGTTGGAAGGGACCACAAGGATCATCTAGTTCCAACCCCCCATACATCCAGGCTGACTCCAAATTACTGCTTGGTGGATTTGCTCCTTCCCTTTCCTTTTTTTTCCCCCCCTCTCTGTTGGGAGGGAGGAGAGGGGAGCAGGGGAGACATTCTCAGCCTTGCCCCCATCTGAGCTCTTAACTCCCAATTAAGGCTCAAACCACTACACAAGCATAGTGAGTTTTGTCCATACGGTGGATGAGTTTTTCCACAGACACTCATCCGTCCCACAGCCAGCAGGTTAGTAACTCAGGAGCTACAAAACCATGGCCAGAAGCTGCCTAGAAGAACCTAGAAGAAAGCAGCTGGAGCTAACAGGCCCCAAAGGCCAAACTAGCTCTGTACATGCTCCTCTTGTGTTCAAGCAGTGCAGTGCACTTTTTGGGATGGAGATATCCCTTCTATAGACTCTAGGAGCAAAACCATCTTTCCCAGTTGTGTATGCAGAAGCAAATCAGGCCCTCAGAGCAAAATTTCCAGACTTATTTAGAGATTCTCATGTAAGGAACATCACAAAGGTGATCATCCTGGCCTGCATCATGAACAGTGTGGCCAGCAGGAGCAGGGAAGTCATTGTGCCCCTGTACTCTGCACTGGTTAGGCCACACCTCAAGTCCTGTGTCCAGTTCTGGGCCCCTCAGTTTAGGAAGGATGTTGGAACGTGTCCATAGGAGGGCAACAAAGCTGGTGAGTGGTTCTACACAGAGAGAGTGATTGCCCATTGGAATGTGCTGCCCAGGGAGGTGGTGGAGTCACCGTCATTGGAGGTGTTCAGGAGGAGACTTGATGGGGTGCTTGGTGCCATGGGTTAGTTGATTAGGTGGTGTTGGATGATAGGTTGGACGCAATGATCTTGAAGGTCTCTTCCAACCTGGTCTGGTCTATTCTATTCTATTCTATTCTATTCTATTCTATTCTATTCTATTCTTGCACTACTGGATCAAAACTTGCACAAAGTGGAAGACAGCAAATGAAAACCAAAAATCTGATTGCAGTTTTGTATCAGGAGTAGAAAAGAGAGGAAGGAGACATTTGGTTTAACTGGAAAACTCATCCTGGCAGGACCAAGTCTGTAGCATGCTTTCAAGTATTGGCATATAACCAAGGACAAATGAGTGAATCACAAAGATAAAATTACAGAAATAAAACAACACCCCAGTAGTTTGCAATATAAGAAGCAGGAACTTATCCTGCCCTCTAAAAAGTTTCCCAAAAGCAAATTAAGTCTGCAAGGTCAAGGAGATATCATGGAACTGGTTAAGGCAGCAAATGATAACAAAGTGAAACCAGGCAAATAAAGGCACTAAAAAGGCAAGTCAATGAACTCTCCACTAAAACAGACATCTGATGACAAGGAAGCATTTAAAACCTTCTGCAATTCTTTGGCATTTTACTGAAAATACTAAAGAACTGAAATGAAATCACTTCACAACATGAGGTACAAAAATAAAGCTTTAGCTACACATCTATACTTCCTCTCCAGGAGAGTGTCATGAGTATGCTTCTTCCCTCAGCATAATTTCAGAGACCAAAAGTGCTCTGCCCCAGAGGACTAGCAGAGTAAGAGCCATCTTCCTCTCAGCTGTCTTGTTTTCTCCATGCAGATGTTGACTGCCAAAGCAATCCTACAGCCACTTACTTCATGCATTTTTATTGCTTCTTTGTCGACAGGACAGGTGGGCACTGCATTCAGCTCTCTAGGTTAGAGAAAGAGTCATGTTAACCCGCAGAAAAATCCCTTTGTTTTATGAAATTGGGCTGTGCCAGAATCTGACTGACTGGGTACCACACACACCACCCTCGTCTGCTAACCATAGAGCCAAATTGTGCCCACAGCAGTAAGGAGGCATTAGCTGCAACAGTAAATATGGAAGAGAAAGCAGAGTTTGTCCTAGGAGTGTTAATAAGATGGTTTTTTTTTTAATTGGGAGGACTTTGTCACTCTCTGGCCATCTGCTGCTCACAAATGTTGTATCTGAAAAACTCCCCTTGCATGCATTAAACCCAGTCTTTGCCTAGTGCAAGCTGCACCAGTGAAAGAAGATCCAGTGGCTTCTGTCTTAAAAGGCTTCCAGAAGTCCTACAGCAAGGGTTAAGAAAACACTTACTGAGGCAGTGCAAAAGTGCAAAAGGAAGGCAGCCCAGAGAGAGAGAGCAGAAAACATGAAGCATCAAAAGTTAACAAAAGGTAAATGGCAGTATCTATCCACACAAACAGGCTCCCCTGCAGCCTCCTCAGGCCAAGCCCTGCTCTCCAGTACAACACACAGTATGCAATCTCTTTCCAGACAGGTCTGCAGGATGAATTTGTACCTGCAGGTAAATCCCAAGAGAATGGAAGCCTTGTGATCTGACTGCAGCATCAGATAACACTAATTTCACTAAAATAATGGAAATGAAGCAAAAGGAAACTAAAATAGCTTAGTCTAAACCACCAGTGCCAACAGCATGAGAGATTAATGGAACAAATTCATCTGAACAGCACAATGCTAGATAGACAGAGTGAAACAGCAGTGCTCAAGCTTTCATCAGCAATTTCTTCACACTGACTTCCCTGCACTTACTCAAGTACTCACCTCTGGCACCAGATAAAGGCTTTAAAGACACCTTCAAAACACTTAGCCTGCAGTCATTTTACTCAACAGTCTTTCGATTGTCTCCTTCAGCGTTTTATCAGGTCAGTACTGAGGGTTTGGCATCGCTGCTGATTTATAGAAGATATTGACCTGGTTTTAGCGGGGGGAGGGCACAGGGAGCTTGCAGATGCAGGAGGAGTTTGTACTGACCTCAAAGAAACGATGCACTGCTGGCAAAATCGGTGCCCACATCCTGTCTGGTGGGGATTGTGAAGGACCAGGTGGCAGTAGGCACACCTGTACCTGTCTTCTAAGGTTTCAACAAAGTTGTAGTCAGCATCAGGCTCGAAGTCAAGAGAGACGGCGCTAGCGGAGTTCTGGCGCATGAAGATGCCCGACAGAGCATCAGGCTCATCACAGGCCATGGGAGCTGCACTGAGAACACAGAGAGGATCCCTTCAAGTATCCACCAGCAGCCACCCTGCCTCAGCTACTGCTTGCAGCAGGCTGCCCTTGCAGAAGGGTTGTCATCTGCAGCAGGATGTGACAAGGTTTGGAGGGAACTCTGGCCTCAGCTGTGGAAAACAGTGAAGTGCTCAGAGAACCACAGAGCAATGGTTATGCAAAACCCATCAAAGCACACGGCTCTGGAAAAGAGACTCACTGACTGAAAATTGTTCCACAGAACAGAGATTTTTCTGGGGTTGTGCCAGCTTTGGTCTTGCTGGGGGGGGGGGGGAGGGGTGGTTAAGTTTTGTCTGTTTGCTTGCTTTTGGTATTATTTTCTTCCAGCAACTCTTAGTCTCAAAAGCACTACAAGAGTCAGAGCAGAGGCCAAGCCCGGGCCCCAGTGTCTGCCAGGAAAGTCTACCCTTAATACAGAGCCCACCCACATGAATTCAGAAGTTCACTTGCACTGCTTCAAGCAGGAGGTAGCTTTGTGGTTCACAGGAAGGAACAGAGAAAAAAAAAGATGAGGGGATTTTACCTTCAGTTTAGGTGTTCCATGAGTCAAAGCCTCTTAACTTGGCATCTTTCCTTTGTCCTGTCGATCACTCACTCACAGCAGGAAACTCTAACACTGTTTTTTTTTCCAGCATTTTACTTAATTATGTGCAAATGAGGCATATTAATCCTGCCTGAAAGAAGCAGTGGAGGGGGGGAAAGAAAGAAAGGAAGTAAAGCAAGACTGCAATCAGAATTGTGAGGTTTATTTGTCCTTTCAGCCTACCAAGGCTCATACCAAGCACAGGGATGCAATGTTAATTTTCTGATGGGAAAAAAAACTAGCAATACTTTTTTTCTGGATGTAAGTCATAAACCTTCAGATTTCCCACCAATCCCTCAGTCTTGCAGTAGTTCTTTTTCACGTAGCTCAAGCCCTGCAGCTGCTCTGGCTTTCACTTCTTGTGTGTCTGCATTCAGCAGCTGTTTTTTCCCTTACAGGATGTGTATAAAAAGCACCATGTACCTGAGGCCTCCAGATTGCTTTAAGGTGAAAGTGTCCAATTCTATAGCTGTGCTGTGGGGTGCTAGTTCTCCTCTCTGTGCATCATCCACCCTGTCAGTCACTTGAGTCACTCTTCCTGGCATCAGCACCTCTCTGAGGGCTCTGACTCAGCTTCTGTAAGGTCACCCAGGGTATCTGCTGCGGGGCCAACACGTTATCATTAATAACCTCACAGCTGGCACAAAACAGCATGCCAGGTACTGACATGCTGCTCTGCCTCACTGCTGCAAGGGATTCCTGTCCCACAAAGCCAGTGCTATGCACAGCTCATGCACTGCTGCAGACCAGCTTAGGCTTCAGAAAGCAGCATCCATTTTCCCTTCTGTTTAATATCCCATACTGAGTGAAGAATTCATGCAAACAGATGAAGTACCTGACTCAAAACCATGCCAAAACGTTTAACTAGAAGAGGTGTGTTTCACAGCAAACATTTTTGTTCTCCTGTAACTCAGAGCCCTCATCCATGCTTGTACACAGCTTGCAAGAGCCTTGCTGCCCTCCACCAGGCTGAATGTCAGACCTAACTCTAACATTGGTAACCCACAGGACTACAAGCCATAATCATATTCCAGGCATAAAGACTTATTATTCATAGCATCATAGTATCAGTCAGGGTTGGAAGGGACCACAAGGATTATCCAGTTCCAACCCCCCTGCCATGGGCAGGGACACCCCACACTACATCAGCCTGGCCAGAGCCTCAGCCAGCCTGGGCTTAAACACCTCCAGGGACAGGGCCCCAGCCACCTCCCTGGACAACCCATTCCAGGGTTTCACCACTCTCATGGGGAAGAAATTCCTCCTCCCCTCCAGCCTGAATCTCCCCACCACCAGATTCATTCCATTCCCCCTAGTCCTATCACTACCTGAGATCCTGAGCAGTCCCTCCCCAGCCTTTCTGTAGGCCCCCTTCAGATACTGGAAGGCCACAATGAGGTCACCTCAGAGCCTTCTCTTCTCCAGACTGAACAGCCCCAACTCCTTCAGTCTGTCCTCACAGGAGAGGTATTATTATTTCAAATGGAATTTGCAGATTACCCTGTCCGGTCTCTCCAAATGCCTGTCCCTGGTCCTCCTTTTACTTTCAAACAGCTGTCTTTTTCTCCTCTGAAAATGGGGTTCCTGGTTCTCTTAGGCTTAATGAGGAGCAGTTCTACTTTTTTTTCCTCATGTCAACCAGAGACACCAAAGTGCAGCCCCAGGGATTACCAGCCTCATGCCTGGGCTGCCTCAGTAGCAGATGGGTTGGAAGGGACCACAAGGATCATCTAGTTCCAACCCCTCTGCCATGGGCAGGGACACCCCACACTACATCAGCCTGGCCAGAGCCTCATCCAGCCTGGGCTTAAACACCTCCAGGGACAAGGCCCCAACCACCTCCCTGGACAACCCATTCCAGGGCTTCACCACTCTCATGGGGAAGAACTTCCTCCTCACCTCCAGCCTCAATCTCCCCACCTCCAGCTTCATTCCATTCCCCCTAGTCCTATCACTCCCTGAGATCCTGAGCAGTCTCTCCCCAGCCTTCCTGTAGACCCCCTTCAGATACTGGAAGGCCACAATTAGGTCACCTTCCAACCCTGACTGATACTATGATACTATGCCAGTAGCAGAGTGTGCCTGATGATTCAAAGGTGGATGGTGAGCTGTCACCATTAACTTCTACAGCACAGACCACCTACAGGACAAATTACCTGCAAATTCCTTCTGATGTTGGCAGGTGAGGACCCCAAAACTGTCCTCTCCCTTTTATATGGCACCCAATTTCCTGAGGATTCCAGGACTTGCACCATCTGATGGTATGGTTTAGAAGTTAGTGCCACACATCAAAAAGAAATAAGAATGCAAGTTTTACTTGTTTTGCCTTTAAGGGTTTACCTTAACTCCAGCAGTCCTTCCAGCTGGAGTGAACAATGATACAGATGGTTTAGGCCACAGAGTTATGGAGTACATCAAGAATACACAATCAGTCACCAGCCCAAAATCTCAACCAGAAACTCTTTCAGAGCTCTTGCTGCTCCTTAAATCAAGCACATTCTTTCCCATCTCTTTCTGTGAGGAGCACTCTGCTGTGCCTCCCAACTCCCTTGCTGAAATGAGAGACTTTTATCTCCTTAAACGCCTTCATGAAGCACCCAACCCAGAGCCCGTGCCTAAAAATAGAGATTCTTGGCATCTCCACGAACGCTCCTCCTCCACCTCAGCCTGGCTCAGCGGTGTGATGCACAGCTGAGGGCATCTCAGGACACAGGAGGGAGCACTTCAGGTGAAAAGCAATCCTGCCTGCCTGCCTGCCTGCTGAGAGGGCAGAACAGGAACCTCTGGGTGCCCCCAAGGCCAGGGACATGTGCCACCACTGCCAGTTTTGCAGGAGATTTGCAGCTATTTTGCTGGAGGAAACAGGCTGCCCCAGGAGAGGGCTTGTGGGTGGCAATGCTTTACCCGAGGTACAGAGGTGCCTGTGTGAATCATCTGTGGAGATGTGCTCAGAGGAGCCAAGAAAGAGTGGCTCTGCGCCAGACCTACTGCCAGCCGGCGCTCAGAAGGCTGTGGTCCAAACCCTCGCAGGCAGCATGTAATTCCCATCCCAGCACCCACCAGCCAAGGTGGATTGCAGAAGCTGCTCTTCTGCTGCCTGCTTCTAGTGCCTGTGCCCACGCTCTCTGAAGTGAAACATGAGGGAAACCATCAGGAGAAAAAGTGCCTTTTTTTGTGAGAGCAAGAGCACGCCAGGAGTTAAGTGAATGTGTTTCCTGATGAGGCTGAAGCCTGCCCAGCCAGCAGAGGAAGCACACTTTCGCTTTTGCCTCTTCACAGCCGGCAGCAATGGCAAGCTGCACTTTCTCTGCACACACTGCAATTTTTCAGCATGTGTTGTGTGAATCCTTTTAAAACACTAGAGAACGGCAGCCCCGTGCTGCATAATGGCAGCTGCTCCTGTGGCTGATGCACAGGACAGGCAGCCAATGGAGTTTCATTGCACCTCCGCTGTAACAGCACACACAACACCCCCCCACCCAATCTATGGGCACTGAAAATCTACAAGTCCAAAGAAATGGATTTCCATATAGTTTGCTGATGACATGACACTGGGAGGAGTGGCTGATATGCTGGAAGGCTGAGCTGCCATCCAAGGAGACCTGGACAGGCTGGAGAGCTGGGTGAAGGGGCACCTGATCGAGTTCATTAAGGACAAGTATAGAGTCCTGCATCTGGGGAGGAGTAACACCAGGCACCAGTACAGACTAGGGGTCATCCTGCTGGAATGCAGCTCTGTGGAGAAAGACAGTAAGTCCTAGCAGAGCTCCTACTAGACAGTAAGTTATCTGTGGGACAGCGATGTGCCCTTGTCGCCAAGAGGGACGGTCATCCTGGGGTGCATCAAGAAAAGTGTGTCCACCAGGTTTAGGGAGGATCTCCTTCCCCTCTTCTCTGCCCTGGTGAGACCACACCTGGAAAACTGTATCCAGTTTTTGGGCTCCCTAGTTCAAGAGAGACAGGGAGATACTGGAGAGAGTCCAATGGAGAGCTGCAAGAATGATTAAGGGACTTGAACATCTCCTGAATGAAGACAGACCAAGAGAACTGGGGACCTTTAGTCTTGAGAAGGCTGAGAGGGGATTTTATTAATGTCTATAAATGTCTGAGGGGGTGGGCATCAAGATAAAAGTGCCAGGCTCTTTTCAGTTGTGTCCAGTAATAGGGACAGGAACAGTGGGTTTAAATTGGAAGACAGGAAGTTCCACCTCAACAGCTGTGAGGGTGATGGAGCACTGGAACAGGCTGCCCAGAGAGGTTGTGATTCTCCTCCTCTGAAGGCTTTCAAAACTTGCCTGGATGCATCCCGGTGTGACCTACTCTAGCTGATCCTACTTTGGCAGTGTGGGATTGGACTAGATGATCTCTAGAGGCTCCTTCCAACCCCTAACATTCTATGATTCCATGCTGAAATAAACAGAGTTAATTCTAACTGCACCTAGAAGAGCAGTATGAATCACTAGAAGCTAAGCCCTATAAATAGCTATAGAGGAGTGACAGCTCAATGGCAGCACAGTCTAAAGAGCTCCCAGTTGCACCTTCCCACTATTTCAGCATCCCATCCTTGCCCATGCCAACCACAGCAGCAACCAAAACATTTCTGCAACAACTTTTTCTATAAAGGTGTTGCTTGCAGATGCTTTAACCTCACTGGAAATAATCCAAGGGGGAGAATTTTCACTAAAGGAAAATGAACTTCCTTAAATGTTGACTAACCTGGGTTAGGCCCAGCACCTTGAGTCCTGTGTCCAGTTCTGGGCCCCTCAGGTTAGGAAAGATGTTGAGCTGCTGGAAGGTGTCCAGAGAAGGGCAATAAAGCTGGGGAGGGGTTTGGAACACAGCCCTGTGAGGAGAGGCTGAGGGAGCTGGGGTTGCTTAGCCTGGAGAAGAGGAGACTCAGGGAAGACATTCTGCTGTCTACAGCTCCCTGAAGGGAAGTTGTAGACAGGCAGAGGTTGGTCTCTTCTCCCAGGCAACCACCACCAGAACAAGAGGATGCAGTCTCAAGCTGTGCCAGGGGAGGTTTAGGCTGGAGGTGAGGAAGAAGTTCTTCCCAGAAAGAGAGATTGGCCATTGGGATGTGCTGCCCAGGGAGGTGGTGGAGTCACCATCGCTGGAGGTGTTCAATAAGGGATTGGATGTGGCACTTGGTACCGTGGTTTAGTTAGTCATGAGGAGTTGGGTGACAGGTTGGACTTGATGATCTCTGAGGTCTTTTCCAACCTTATTGATTCTATGAATTTCCAATACAGAGATTTAAATAGGAATTGAAGGGCTGCAGTCTGCAGGTTCCCGCAAGGGAGATTCTGTAGCAAGTTATCCGGCTGCTCACGGCTTGCTCCTCTGTTCGGTGCCTTCCCAGATGCTGTGACTATAATTCAAGTGGCTCTTGGCTCAGAAAGGGCTAAGGGGCCTCTCTCCTCTTGTGCCCAGTTCACAGGTTGTAGCTTTCCTTGGCTCAGAGAAGGCTAATGGCCTTTCTCCTCTCATGCACTTTGTCACTGGGCTGTAGCCTTTCCTTGGCTTGGAGAGGGCTAAGGGCCTCTCTCCTCTTGTGCCCCGTTCCTGGGCTGTAGCAGTGCAGCTCTCCTGGGATTCAGTTCTCTCAAGGCTTGTCCCCTTCCTGCCTCTGGCACAGGGCTCTTGGAGCATTGGTTGCCTTGGTCCAGGTGCAAGGCCCAGGTGTGGTTTGCCTGTTAGGACAAGCTCTTCAGCTGCAGCTCCTGCAGCGTTTGGCGTTGCTTGCTTGCTTGGTGAGAAGGCGGCAAGTTGCCTTCTCAGCTGGCTTACACACTGTCCCAAGACAATTAATGCACTTTGGTAACAGAGAAGCCTGATAGATAGCTGCACCTATAGAATGAGGCCTATCCAAACATGGCCAGGGGCACACACAGCTCACAGGTGTGTTGCAAGGTTAGTTACATGTGCTAGAGATTTACCTGGACCCCTGGCAGTGTCCAGGTTTGCACATTCACAGGTGCTTAACTCATTTTCTAGGTGAGGGCATGTTTTGGGGTATGGCCCTTCAGGACACTCCCTTGGAAAATTATCTGCCTTGTATGGTGCATCAGAACTGTAAGCTTGTGTTAGTCACAGTGGGGAAAGTTTGCTGAAATTCAGAGCTTTAAGATCAGTTTACAGTATCACAGAATCACTAAGGTTGGAAGAGACCTCGAGGATCATCAAGTCCAACCTGTCACCACAGACCTCATGACTAAACCATGGCACCAAGTGCCACATCCAATCCCCTCTTGAACACCTCCAGGGATGGGGACTCCACCACCTCCCTGGGCAGCACATTCCAATGATGAATGACTCTCTCGGTGAAGAACTTTCTCCTCACCTCCAGCCTAAACTTCCCCTGGTGCAGCTTGAGACTGTGTCCTCTTGTTCTGGTGCTAGGTGCCTGGGAGAAGAGACCAACCCCCACCTGGCTACAACCTCCCTTCAGGTAGTTGTAGAGGGCAATGAGGTCACCCCTGAGCCTCCTCTTCTTCAGGGCTAAACAACCCCAGCTCCCTCAGCCTCTCCTCACAGGGCTGTGCTCAAGGCCTCTCCCCAGCCTCGTTGCCCTTCTCTGGACACATTCAAGTGTCTCAATGTCCTTCTTAAACTGAGGGGCTCAGAACTGGACACAGGACTCAAGGTGTGGCCTAACCAGTGCTGAGTACAGGGCACCCGAGTATGTGGCTGGGCTCAGGAAGGTGTGTCCAGTCCTGGGCCCCTCAGTTTAAGAAGGACATTGAGACACTTGAAGGTGTCCAGAGAAGGGCAACGAGGCTGGGGAGAGGCCTTGAGCACAGCCCTGTGAGGAGAGGCTGAGGGAGCTGGGGTTGCTTAGCCTGGAGAAGAGGAGGCTCAGGGGAGACCTCATTGCTCTCTACAACTACATGAAAGGTGGTTGTAGCCAGGTGGGAGTTGGTCTCTTCTCCCAGGCAACCAGCACCAGAACAAGAGGACACAGTCTCAAGCTGTGCCAGGAGAAGTTTAGGCTGGAGGTGAGCAGAAAGTTCTTCCCAGCAAGAGAGATTTGGCATTGGAATGTGCTGCCCAGGGAGGTGGTGGAGTCACCATCCCTGGAGGTGTTGAAAAAGGGATTGGATGTGGCACTTGGTGCCATGGTTTAGTTAGTCATGAGGTGTTGGGTGATAGGTTGGACTTGATGATCCTTGAGGTCTTTTCCAACCTTGTTGATTCTATGATTCTATGATTCTAATATAAGATCCTCCATACAAAAACAACCCCAAAATAAACAAACCACAAAACCAAACACCCCACCCCCCCAAACCCCCCAGACAGACAAACAAAACCAAATAAAAACCCACTGCATTTTGTGGACAAGGAATGTATGGAATCATAGAGTGGTTTGAGTTGGAAGGGATCTTCAAAAGTCATCTTAGAATCATAGAATCATAGAATCTATAAGGTTGGAAAAGAACTCAGAGGTCATCAAGTCCAACCTGTCACCCAACACCTCCTGACTAACTAAACCATGGCACCAAGTGCCACATCCAATCCCCTCTTGAACACCTCCAGGGATGGTGTCCCAGCAGCAACATCCCTAAGTATCTGTTTCTTATTATCCACTACATGAAGCTTGAGGGCTTTGGAAGAAGCAACAAAGCAAAGCATCCACCACAGCAAACAACATGGCTGGAGATCTCTTACAACCATCAGCATCCTCCTAAGGTGTAGAAGCAGCTTCTCTGCCACTCAGTTCTTGGCTTTTGCATCTTACTGCTGATGTGGCAGTGGCTCACACGAGCTCCTGCACAGCTCAGCATCAGGACAGTGCTGAGCAAGCAGATCCTGATGCCCCCCCATTTATCACATTACCTGTGCAAGTTAGGCCAGCCTGCAGCCCCTTGTCCAACCCCTCCCCAGGAAGCAGGGACATCTTCAACTAGACCAGGTTGCTCAGATCTCTGTCATTCATCCCAGGAATGTTTCCAGGGATGGCATTTCCACCACCTCTCTGGACAACCTGTTCCAGTGTCCTGTTCCTGTTCCACCCTCACTGTAACAATATTCTTCCTTATCTATTCTGAATCTACTTTCTCTTAGTTCAAAACCATCATCCCTCACCCTGTTACAACACACCCTGCTAAAAAGTCTGTCCCCATCTTTCTTATCATAGTACCATAGTATCAGTCAGGGTTGGAAGGGACCACAAGGATCACCCAGTTCCCACCCCCCTGCCATGGGCAGGGACACACCACACTACATCAGCCTGGCCAGAGCCTCAGCCAGCCTGGCCTTAAACACCTCCAGGGATGGGGCCTCAACCACCTCCCTGGACAACCCATTCCAGGGCTTCACCACTCTCATGGGGAAGAACTTCCTCCTCACCTCCAGCCTGAATCTCCCCACCACCAGCTTCCTTCCATTCCCCCTAGTCCTATCACTCCCTGAGATCCTGAGCAGTCCCTCCCCAGCCTTCCTGTAGGCCCCCTTCAGATACTGGAAGGCTACAATGAGGTCACCTGGGAGCCTTCTCTTCTCCAGACTGAAGAGCCCCAACTCCTTCAGTCTGTCCTCACAGGAGAGGTGCTCCAGCCCTCTGCTCATCCTCTTGGCCCTTCTCTGGACAAGCTCCAGCACCTCCACATCCAGGCCCCCTCTAAGCACAGAAAGGCTGAAATAAAGTCCCACTGGAGCTTTCTCTTCTCCAAGCTGAACAGCCCCAATTCTCTCAGCCTGTCCTCCAGCCTTTGATCATTTTTGTGGCCCTCCTCTGGAACCTCTCCATGAAATTAGACTTCATCTTTTTTTTCCCCTCTCTCTTTTTTTTTCCCCCTTCTTTTTTTAAGATGTAGATTGCAACACAGATTTTAAAAGCCTCTTTTTTTTTTGTTTTTGAATTGCATTTTTACATCTTACAAAGTATGTCTGGTGCTGAAGTAGCTTTGATTTTCCAGCCAGCTTGCTTATTTTTGTTTCCCCTGGATCATTCATTTTGTATTACCAAGAAATCTCTCTGACCAACACAATATTGTAGAGAACTATGGAAAACTTTTGCCTTAAAATAATCTCATTCACAGCTGGAAAAGAACTTCATTGCCATCACTTCTGTAGCTGTGCCTGGATATTTTACCACCTTCCTGACTGTCAACAGAACTGTGTTGGCACCACCACTCACCCCTACCCAGCACTGCTTCACTAGTTCAGGGGGTGAGCTCAGTTCCTGAGATGTCTCAGGGTTTGCAGCCTTCCATCAGTGCAGCCACGCACCATTCATATCCCCACATGCCACAGCTCACCCCTGAAGAGCCCTTCAGAGATGAGAAACAATTCTAGGCTAAGTTAGGCTCCTGCCAGCATTGATGAGACACATTTTGGTAAAGCCATACCTGAAAAATATAGCTGGTCCTCAATGGGGAGAAAATGAGAGCAAGAGAGAGAGTGCACCGGTGTAGAGAGTGCACTGGTGTAGAGAGTGCACCAGTGTAGAGAGTGCACCAGTGCAGAGAGTGTCCCAGTGTAGAGAGTGCACCAGTGCAGAGAGTGTCCCAGTGTAGAGAGTGTCCCAGTGCAGAGAGTGCCCCAGTGTAAGCTTTGTGGTTAAAACAACAGCAGCAGAATTTTAAAGCAGCAGGGGAGTGGAAATCCCCCAGTGTGGCTTTGAAAAGATCACGTCTGAAAAGGCTTTCAAAGTGCTGGGACAAAAGGCAAACCACTGAAAGGTATTTTCCTTTACCACATTGCTGTAGGGACTGCAGATTTTACCACTGGGAGCAGCACAAGGTTTCCAAGAACTGTGTTTGTCACTGTGTTTGCCCAAGACACAATGGTGAGTGATGTGACCAAAATAAAAATACATGGGCAGCAGGAAACAGATAAGGACATAAGGAAACCCCAGGTCTAGCCCCATGAACCCCTCTGTCGTAGTCCTGGCAGGTCCAGCTGGACCCACTTGGTGCAGGAAGCAAAGTGATGACGGCTCATGGAAGAAACAGCAGCAGCTTGGTCCCAGAGCAGCTGCACTAACTCCCACTGCAGGCTGCATGGGCACTTACTTGAACCAGAACTCTCCAACTGAGATAAAATCCATTCTGAGCACATAAATGTTTACATCTGGGGTTGTAGTAATTTAAGTGGCCATAATAATTTGGTAGCCTGAACTTAATTGCACACGTGAGATTCCTGGCAGCCTTCATCTCCACTAACTCTGTGTCAGTCTCCTTCCTCAGACCCAAATGTGCTGCTCTCACAGCAGTTCCATGGGCCCCATCTCTATCCCCACTCTCTCTTTACTCTCTGCCCCCTTCCCAGGCTTTCTAGTCTCCTTTCCCCCCTCCCCCCTAATGTAAGGTATCTTATTTTCTCTCAAGCATTACTTTTTAAGTCTCCTGCTATTTAAAATACTGCTTCCCACAGACAGCTCCTATTCTAGCTTGTAGCAAACACTACATATACCCTCTTTAGCCCTTCTCCTTTAACTAAGCTTTCTCCCAGAGCATGTATAACCTGTTTCAATTTTCTCCTCCCCTCCCAAGAGGCATCTCAACCTACTGCATGTTTGCCTGAGCCCTCCCTGCACCTTCTGGAACAGACAAGTCATTGCTGAAGTGGTCAAGGGAAAGGCATCAATCTGAAGGCATGCTGCTGCTTCGTGGGACCAATTATGGTTTCATCAGGAGGAGGCAGTGCTGCAGAAATCATAGTGTTCTGTGTGCACAGCTCCAGGAAGCACCATCTGCTTCTGGGAAGCACTGGGGAAAACCCCAAATGGAGAAGTTGAGTAGGAGAAGGATGTTAATTTTAAACCCTTTCACTCTGCAGATGAGTAGAGAGCAGCAGACTTGTGTTACTGCTTGTGGGCAGCCCTCCATCTCTTCCAGTACCAACTACAGCGCTGAAAAAAAGGGTTGTATTTGGTTTCCTTTCAGTGCATTTGAGGCCCAGTGAAGTCCTGGATTTTCTTAGCACATAACAGACCATTACACATTTTGCAAAACCAGGTCTTTGACACTCCCTGGTCTACATCTCCTTTCCTGCCCCGTGGGGACGCACTATCCAGCACTTCAGTTGTATTGACCCTTCAGTCAGTTTGGCCATGAAGGCATAAGAGAATCTTGGGGTTGATTTTCCACACCCCTAACCCTTTGACTTAGTCTTAATGAAGAATTTACTCATTATATACACAGAAACCTGTGAATCAACTCCAGGCACTGGTAGTGACCCCAGGGATCAGTGCTGGGCCCCAGCCTGTTTAATAGCTTCATTGATGATCTGGATGAGGGGGTTGAGTCCATCATCAGTAAATTTGTGGATGACACCAAGTTGGGAGCAGAAGTTGATCTGTTAGAGGGCAGAAGGGCTCTCCAGAGGGACCATGACCAGCTGGACAGATGGGCAAAGTCCAACATGATGGCATTCAACAATTTCAAGAGCTGGGTGCTGGACTTCAGCCAGAGCAACCCCATGCAGTGCTACAGGCTGGGGTCAGAGTGGCTGAGAGCTGCCAAACAGAGAGGGACCTGGGGGTGCTGATTGACAGCTGCCTAAACATGAGCCAGCAGTGTGCCCAGGCGGCCAAGAAGGCCAATGGCATCCTGGCCTGCATCAGGAACAGTGTGGCCAGCAGGAGCAGGGAAGTCATTGTGCCCTGTACTCTGCATTGGTTAGGCCACACCTTGAGTCCTGTGTCCATTTCTGGGCCCCTCAGTTTAAGAAGAATGTTAAGAGACTTGAAGGTGTCCAGAGAAGGGCAACAAGGCTGGGGAGAGGCCTTGAGCACAGCCCTGTGAGGAGAGGCTGAGGGAGCTGGGGTTGCTTAGCCTGGAGAAGAGGAGGCTCAGGGGAGACCTTCTTGCTGTCTACAACTCCCTGAAGGGAGGTTGTAGCCAGGTGGGGGTTGGTCTCTTCTCCCAGGCAAGCAGCATCAGAACAAGAGGACACAGTCTCAAGCTGCGCCAGGGGAGGTTTAGGCTGGATGTTAGGAAGAAATTCTTCCCAGCAAGAGAGATTGGCCATTGGAATGTGCTGCCCAGGGAGGTGGTGGAATCACCATCACTGGAAGTGTTTAAGAAGAGACTGGATGAGGCATTTGGTGCCATGGTTTAGTTGATTAGATGGTGTTGGGTGATAGGTTGGACTTGATGATCTTTGGGGTCTCTTCCAACCTGGTTAATTCTATGATTCTCTGAACTCAGTGGTTATTAATTTGAATTACTACAAGGAACTCAAATTTTGCTAAGGCTGACCCCTCTCTTCTTCTGACATGTTGCCTCATTCCACAAGCAAATGACTGCCTCTGCTGCAGCCTCAGGAATTCACAGGTTCAGTGCATTTTGCTCTAATGCACACATATATTTGACAACATATGGACACTTACTTTGTCTTGTCACAGTCCTCACTAAAAAGATAACTGATAATGTAAAAATTCAAGTGCTGTTTGGGACCCCAGGGACTTGCTGTTAGGAAAGCAGTGCCAGGAGAGAGGATGTATCATAGTATCATAGTATCATAGTATCAGTCAGGGTTGGAAGGGACCACAAGGATCATCTAGTTCCAACCCCCCTGCCATGGGCAGGGACACCCCACACTAGATCAGCCTGGCCACAGCCTCAGCCAGCCTGGCCTTAAACACCTCCAGGGACAGGGCCTCAACCACCTCCCTGGACAACCCATTCCAGGGCTTCACCACTCTCATGGGGAAGAACTTCCTCCTCACCTCCAGCCTGAATCTCCCCACCTCCAGCTTCATTCCATTCCCCCTAGTCCTATCACTCCCTGATATCCTGAGCAGTCCCTCCCCAGCCTTCCTGTAGCCCCCTTCAGATACTGGAAGGCCACAATGAGGTCACCTGGGAGCCTTCTCTTCCCCAGACTGAGCAGCCCCAACTCCTTCAGTCTGTCCTCACAGGAGAGGTGCTCCAGCCCTCTGATCATCCTCCTGGCCCTTCTCTGGACACCTTCCAGCACCTCCACATCCCTCTTGGAATAGGGGCTCCAGACCTGGAGGCAGTACTCCAGGTGGGGTCTCAGCAGAGCTGAGCAGAGGGGGAGAATCACCTCCCTTGCCCTGCTGGCCACACTTCTCCTGCTGCAGCCCAGGCTCTGGTTGGCTTTCTGGGCTGCAAGTGCACACTGAGAGCTCCTGTTGAGCTTCTTGTCCACCAGCACCCCCAAGTCTCTCTCCTCAGGGCTGCTTTCCAGCCAGTCCCTGCCCAGCCTGGATTTAGCCTGGGATTGCCTCCACCCAGATGCAGGACCCTGCCCTTGCTCTTATTGAACCTCCTGAGGTTGGCTTGTGCCCACCTCTCCAGCCTGTCCAGGTCCCTCTGGATGGCCTCCCTTCCCTCCAGCTGTCTGCTGCACCACACAGCTTGGTGTCATCAGCAAACTTGCTGAGGGTGCACTCAAGGCCACTGTCCAGGGCACCCACAAAGCTGTTGAACAAGACAGGTCCCCAGACTGATCCCTGAGGGACTCCGCTTGTCACTGGCCTCCGCTGGGACATGTGTTCTTAAGAAGTTCTTCCCCAAGAGGTCAGACAGGACAGCCTGGAGATTTATGGAGATATGCACTGGAAGAGGTGTTTTCATGTGGCCCCCTCTGTAAATACCACCTGCAATTGAAAGTGGTACTGCAGCCCATCTGTGTCCGTGGCTGCAGCCAGGCAGAAATGCAGCTGCACAGCAAGCCCTACCGCTGGCACAAGCCTGGATGAGTACCAAGAGCAAGGCACAGAGGTCTGCCCCTTTTGGAATCAGGTGAGATGCCTTCTAAGGAGGATGCTAAACATAATGGGGGCAGCATTCAATTCCACTCTCACTGCTGCCATCAGTTTTAGCTTTATTGCTCCCAGCAGTGAGCAATGCCACTGTTCACAGCATCACAGTACCACTAAGGTTGGAAGAGACCTCAAAGGTCATCAAGTCCAACCTGTCACCACAGACCTCATGACTAGACCATGGCACCAAGTGCCACATCCGATCCCTTCTTGAACAGTGACCTCAAGATGCATCTCAGGGTCCACATTGGTAACTCCACAGTGAAACCTTGTGCCACCACAGCTTTTAATGCCAGTGACAGTGAGACAGACAAACAGATAAGGTGTTTTGTTGGGTATTTGGCCTTTTCTGGTGGGGTTTTTGTTTTGTTTTCTTTTGTTTTCCTTTATAGGTCATGCCCAGTAGTGCATGGATACATCAGATGAGACTGAAAACATTGTGTGTCTCACAGTGACTACTTCAGCAGAAACTGCTTTGCAGACTGTTCCTCCCCTTGAGGTTTGATTAGTCATTAGGTGTCTTTGTGTAATAATAAGACCAAACAAAGCCCTCCCCAACTTCTACATTTCAATGCTGTCTTCTGTGAAATAAGCACACAGCAACATATGTGCCCTTAGGAAATCCCTCTATGCAAATGTCAGTGTATTACATATAAACCCCTGCTTTCACAGGCCACCCCATCTCCCCATGGCAGGCACACTTCATTATAGAGCACTCTAGGCTGTCCAATATCAAAACCACTGTAGTTTAGGGGCAGACAGTTTCTCACACACTTGTTTATTTGATGCAAGACAGAGCTGAGGGAGCTAGGGAAATTCTTACATTCTTTATTATCAGTACATATGACTCAAGTTTCATAGATTCATAGAATCATGGAATCAATAAGGTTGGAAAAGACCTCAGAGATCAAGTCCAACCTGTCACCCAACACCTCATGACTAACTAAACCATGGCTTCAAGTGCCACGTCCAATCCTCTTTTGAACACCTCCAGGGATGGGGACTCCACCACCTCCCTGGGCAGCACATCCCAATGACAAATGACTCTCTCGGTGAAGAACTTTCTCCTCACCTCCAGCCTAAACTTCCCCTGGCACAGCTTCAGACTGTGTCCTCTTGTTCTGGTGCTGGTTGCCTGGGAGAAGAGACCAACTCCCACCTGGCTACAACCTCCCTTCAGGTAGTTGTAGACAGCAAGAAGGTCTCCCCTGAGCCTCCTCTTCTCCAGGCTAAACAACCCCAGCTCCCTCAGCCTCTCCTCACAGGGCTGTGCTCAAGGCCTCTCCCCAGCCTGGTTGCCCTTCTCTGAACAAGTTCAAGTGTCTCAATGTCCTTCCTAAATTGAAGGGCCCAGAACTGGACACACCTTCCTGAGCCCAGCCACACACTGGGGTAAAGGGATTACCACTGGGGTAAAGGGATTATCTTCTTTCCTGGGCTGAGGGAAGAGGATGGAACAACTGCACGCTGCAGACCAAACCAATACAGATAAGGGACTAAGAGTGTCACAGCATGAATATTCACTCTTCACAGTCATTTGCCATAGAACTTGGATTGAAAAGGACCAGAAATCAAAACAAGAAGTTCCAAAAACCTCACAGCATCTCAAGGCCCAGACCCATGGGTGTGCTGGTAGTAAGGTCCTGCAGCAGTGCCCTCAGATTGGCAGGCTGCTCCAGGTATGCTGCTAAACACTGCTGAAGACAATATGTCTGCAAGATGAAAGAAACTGCCTGTATCACTGCAGCCACCCTCCACTGTCTCAAGATGACTGAAAGTCCAAGAAAAGTTACAGGTCAAGGAAGGCTTCTCCATAATCAGCTATTTATTGATGATAAATAACATCTTATTGATGTAAAATCAAAGGCTCAGTCAAAGAACTGAAGAAGACAGAGGGCTATAGGCTGGCCTAAAGACAGGACACAAATCAAGCCCAGTGTCAAGTACTCCTGCAGGTGCCCACTGCAGGCAAAGTGACCCAAAAAATATGTGGCACAGAATGATCTGGCAGGTAGCTTTGATGGCTGTGTAAAAACTATGTTCCTGTCTTAGAGGAGCTGCTCAGGGAGCCTGTGGGGGTGAATTAACAAGCTGTCTGCTTTCAGCACTTTGTGCTTTTTGAAACTCCTTCTGTCAAAATTTCTCGCAGCAGCTGTCTAGCTTCAAAATTGTGTCCCCTCCTGGATGTCATTCCTCATTCTCTCTAAACTCCACAGTTACTCCTGTGCCTTCCCCTGTGCCTGTGAGCACCACAAGCTTTTCTTCCTTCCTTCTCAGTAGCACTCTGCATCTTATCTTTTAGCATCTTACACCTTTTCAGCCGAAGTTTCCTGCCAACAACTCACAGATGTGCCCTATTGCCCCAGACCATCTTCCTGCGTAGGGCAAACTCTCACTCCTTCCTCTGGTATCTGGCCTGTGGATGACTTCTACCTTAGAATCATAGAATCATAGAATCAACAAGGTTGGAAAAGACCTCAAAGATCATCAAGTCCAACCTGTCACCACAGACATCATGACTACTAGACCATGGCACCAAGTGCCACGTCCAATCCCCTCTTGAACACCTCCAGGGATGGGGACTCCACCACCTCCCTGGGCAGCACATTCCAATGGCTAACAACTCTCTCAGTGAAGAACTTTCTCCTCACCTCCAAGCCTAAACTTCCCCTGGTGCAGTTTGAGACTGTGTCCTCTTGTTCTGGTGCTGGTTGTCTGGGAGAAGAGACCAACCCCTCCAGGCTACAAACACCCTTCAGGTAGTTGTAGAGGGCAATGAGGTCACCCCTGAGCCTCCTCTTCTCCAGGCTAAACAATCCCAGCTCCCTCAGCCTCTCCTCACAGGGCTGTGCTCAAGGCCTCTCCCCAGCTTTGTTGCCCTTCTCTGGACACCTTCCAGCATCTCAACATCTTTCCTAAACTGAGGGGCCCAGAACTGGACACAGGACTCAAGGTGTGGCCTAACCAGTGCTGAGTACAGGGGCACAATGACTTCCCTGCTCCTGCTGGCCACACTATTCTTGATGCAGGCCAGGATACCATTTGCCTTCTTGGCCACCTGGGCACACTGCTGGCTCATGTTCAGCCAGCTGTCAACCAGTACCCCCAGGTCCCTTTCTGTTTGGCAGCTCTCCAGCCACTCCAACCCTAGCCCCTGCCAGAGCAGCTTCATGTAGAAAAGGCTATACAGAACATTTCATATCTGCCTTTCCTTATTCCTCATACTATTCTCCTGCTCCATCATAGCATTCCTGCCATGGTATACACTCCTTCAGGGAAAGGCTTCTCCAGTGTGGGTCCTCCATGAGCTGCAGTATGGAGCATCTGCCCCAATGTGGACTTCTCCATTGGCTGCAGTGACTACCTCCTTCAAAGGGATCCTCATCGGCTGAAGGAGGACCTATGAGAATTCACTCCAGCTCACTGCTGTAGAATCTGAGGCTTCAATGTGGACAGAAAGATAGCTCACTGCCCCTAGGCTTCCCCAACAGGCTTTCTTCTGCACAGCCCCTCAGTGTTCAAACCTGATATAGCCACTCCATATTCCACTCAGGTCCATAACTTTCATCTCTCTCTCAGGCTTGGAGTGTTAGATCGCTACAACGTCTCACCATCTTCTGCTTCGTGTCTCTACACAACACAGTATTTCTTGTCCACTTGATTGAAACTCTTGCCCATCCTCATTAAACTCATTTCTCTTGAAATGCAGTCTTTCACTTATTCATTTACTCACGGTGCTGCTGCAGGGATCATTTTTCTAAGCCACAGCTACGGTCACATCACCTCGTTGTCTGTCCCTCCACTTCCCCACTGCACCAAAACCTCTTGACTTTCGAGGCCTGTTGCTTGTCTCCTTCAACTGGCCCCTGCATCCCCTTCAATGATTTGAAGGGTGGGTTTCATCTCTGGCCAAATTATGACAACAGGCTCCACCACTTCCTTGTTATGTATTTGAGCAGCAAGTGCATACTGACAGGGTAGGACACCTGTGTTGTTCAACATCTTTGTGAGTGCCATGGACAGTGGCATTGAGTGCACCCTCAGCAAGTTTGCTGATGACACCAAGCTGTGTGGTGCAGCAGACAGCTGGAGGGAAGGGAGGCCATGCAGAGGGACCTTGACAGGCTGGAGAGGTGGGCACAAGCCAACCTCAGGAGGTTCAACAAGACCAAGGGCAGGGTCCTACATCTGGGTCGAGGCAATCCCAGGCACAAATCCAGGCTGGGCAGGGCCTGGCTGGAAAGCAGCCCTGAGGAGAGAGCCTTGGGGGTGCTGGGGGAGGAGAAGCTCAACAGGAGCTCTCAGTGTGCACTTGCAGCCCCGAAAGCCAATCAGATCCTGGGCTGCAGCAGGAGAAGTGTGGCCAGCAGGTCAAGGGAGGTGATTCTCCCCCTCTGCTCAGCTCTGGGGAGACCCCACCTGGAGTACTGCCTCCAGTTCTGGAGCCCCTATTCCAAGAGGGATGTGGAGGTGCTGGAAGGTGTCCAGAGAAGGGCCAGGAGGATGAGCAGAGGGCTGGAGCACCTCTCCTGTGAGGACAGACTGAAGGAGTTGGGGCTGTTCAGTCTG
The DNA here is from genome assembly GCF_026170545.1 of Melanerpes formicivorus. Classification (NCBI taxonomy): domain Eukaryota; kingdom Metazoa; phylum Chordata; class Aves; order Piciformes; family Picidae; genus Melanerpes; species Melanerpes formicivorus. The sequence continues at coordinate 628,213 of NW_027142509.1, forward strand.
CAGAAGAGAAGGCTCCCAGGTGACCTCATTGTGGCCTTCCAGTATCTGAAGGGGCCTACAGGAAGGCTGGGGAGGGACTGCTCAGGATCTCAGGGAGTGATAGGACTAGGGGGAATGGAATGAAGCTGGAGGTGGGGAGATTCAGGCTGGAGGTGAGGAGGAAGTTCTTCCCCATGAGAGTGGTGAAACCCTGGAATGGGTTGTCCAGGGAGGTGGTTGAGGCCCTGTCCCTGGAGGTGTTTAAGCCCAGGCTGGAGGAGGCTGTGGCCAGGCTGATGTAGTGTGGGGTGTCCCTGCCCATGGCAGGGGGGTTGGAACTAGCTGATCCTTGTGGTCCCTTCCAACCCTGACTGATACTATGATGCTATGATACTATGATACTACTATGATATTAGACTATTCTACTTCAAACCTCTCCTGTAACATCTTATTTATGAAGCAGGTGGGAACAGTGGCTTTCTGACTGTCTCACTGGTCTGTGGGGTTGCACTGGCTCCTACTGCTCTTGTACACAGGTATGTACCTCCCTCCCAGCTTGAACAATAAATCCCCTTGGGCCAAGGGCACCAGTTTTGCCCTCTGTTTGCACAGCCCCCAGCACAGCAGATCCCTCACCCATGGCAAATATTTCTCCACATGACAGGAAGAAAACAAATTAATCAAAGCTAGCAGCAAATCCTGGGTGTACACAGGACCACCACAGCTCCCACAAAGATCAAAGGCAATGATGCAATGCAGCCCCCACGTAAAACAAGATGCAATGCAATAGCAGCCAGACCGATTCCTGCACAGGAGCATCCCAGAATGCCTTAGCCTGATGTTCTTCATTCAATCTGCACGCTCTGTGCAGGATCAGCGGGAGTGGTTTAAAAATAGAACCGTGTTGCTGCTACCAGCCTGGAGACATGCCTGACCTGAACATACCCGGCTGTTTTTAGCACATCACCGCCCTCCTTTCAGCCACCCCCTAGTCGTAAAACGGAAGTTGTGAGGAAAGTTGTTCTTGGCTGGCAGGGGGGAATGCACAGGCCAGCGAACAATAGGCAAAGCAATTCATGAAGTGCAACAATAGGAGCTCTCCATTTTCCCTTTTAAATCTTAAGAGTGTTGACAGCACTTGGCCAAAGCCTATTGCCTCAGCCTGCTCCCAGGGCACCGTTAATCGGGGAAAACCACAGGAGCGCCTGGGTCTCCCTCCATACACACAGAAGGGGAAATCCCTTCCCTCAGAAGCATTCAGCTGACCCCAGCAGGGATACTTGCTACAGTTCCCTGCAAGTTAACAAGATCAGAGGAGCTGTAAAGACCAGACTGCTCTATTCTAGCAGCCCCTGCGTCTTTGTTTCTTTCTCAGCCTCCAAAATCTCCCAGCCCTGCCAGTCTCTGCGGCGTTCGCTGGGCCTACGCTCCCGTACGGCATGGCCGGGGGAAGGCGGCGTCGATGCATCCGTTCGTGAGGGGAGCTCACGCCGGCAGCAGCTGGGCTCAGCTCTCTAGACCACAGGAGTGCTCTAACACCGCGAGACGAGGGCTCCATTCACACCAACGCAGAACTCCAGAGGGCATCAAGTTCAGGTATTCACACATTTTGGGGTTTCCAGCCAAAATGCCCAGCGCAGCCTTTTCCCCTGAGCAGAGGGGGCAAGAGGAGCCTGCACAGCAGTGGCATCAATGGCACCCGAGGCCGGGGCCGCGCCCGGCTAGCGCCGACTGCCGCAGCCTGGGGGCTCCGCGCAGACCCAGCCCCGCTCCCCGGCTCCGCTCCGCCTAGGCACCTGCCGGGCCCGGCGCCGCCGTGACTCCCGCAGCCCTGGCACCTCCCGCACCCCCCGCCGCACCTGTACCGGCGCTCACTGCCCTCCAGGCGGGGCCCGTGGCGGGACCGCGGTGGCCGCCGCCGCCGGCGGGGTACCAAGAGCTGCGGAGCCGCCTCCGTGTTGCGCGAGGCTCGGCTGCGGGCGCGGCGGCGGCAGGGCGGGGGGCGCGGCGAGGAAGCGCAAGTGCCACCGCCCCTGACTGCTGCCACCGCCCCTGACTGCTGCCACCGCCCCTGCGGGCAGCAGCCGCTTTCGGTTTCAAGGCAACCCCCGAGCGGGGAGACCCCGGTCCGAGAGGCAGCGCTGCGCTGCTCGGGGGAGCCGTCGGTGTTCCCGGGCTGGGAATGAATAAAGCGCGGTGATCTCCTCGAGAGCGGCAGCGCTGCTGCGCTTTAGTCCAAGATTTTGGCTCCGGGTCCCCGTGGCTGAGGGAGTCTCCGCAGCAGCCGCTCCTCGCCGCCGCCTGGCTGGGGCTCACCGCAGGGCTCTGGAGCCCCACTGGCGACCTGGAGGATTTGTCAAACCCCGAACAAAAGCCCTCCAGGGGTGATGCTCATGTTTACGTTTCCAGGAGAGGCTAACGAGAGTCCCCGGCGTGGAGTACGGCTGGTTTGGGAAGGATCAGCAGACTTTACCCACTCCTTCTGCAGGCAACACGCTCCACTCTGCCTGCCTGGAGTACAGTCACTGTGTTTTGTTATTTACAGCTACGGCACTGAAACAGCAAAACAAAGCCCATGCTGCATACACGAAGAACACAGACATGGGCTATTACCACACGCCAATATAATTTGCCAATTACTCAAGACATACCAAAAGGTTCTTTACTACAGACCACGCAGACACCTTCCAACCAACAAAGCCCATGAAGGTGTTCTACTGCTCACTCCCCATCATCTACTGCTGCACTCTGCTGTGTCTTTCACACTAAACCACTCCTAGGTTCTAGGAAAGTCTCTAAGGCAAATGCCGTGCTAACAATTGGGCTGTCTTATCTGGATTGTCTTAAAATAAGCTCTAGAAATAATAGCAATAAAATGGTTTCTGACAAGATTCTTCTGCTACAATGACTCACACTTGCCCCTCCCAAGGGCATCAGTCCATGTTGCACTGATTCTGGGAGTGCAGCAAAGGTATAGAGGCCATGACTACAGCAGAGAACTTCTCAAAATATTCCCTCCTGCAAAAAGCAAAGACTTCTTTTATTTTGGTCCATTTCAGGATTAATTAGGATCAATTAATTAATCCTGATCAGTCTGGTTACTACTTGTCCAGGAGGCTCACGGAAACATCTGTCAGAGCAACCATCACCGTCAATATTTATAGCACATCAATGGTTTCTTTGGAGCTGGGATTGTGTTCCCGAGATGCATGTTTGCTCCACTCACGATCCCCCTACTGCAGAACATTATAACTCCTGGCAATGGAGCTCTGTGGTGACAAAATGATGTCCAAAAAACCTAATCATCAAATATCAATGTTCTGGCATTAGTTCTAGAATCTCAACTCTTAAGATTCAGAGAGAGGCCTGGTTTGCATTAAGACAAAGTCATCTCCCTGGAGCAACAGTAGGGATCAGAGTCCCTGAATCCCAGAGATGGCTTTTGTGGCAGTCCAAGGGAAAACTTTCAAGTCAGTAACAGATACAAGGATTGATTGTGCTGCTTGTAGTTATTTCAGTGTACAAAACCACACTGAAGAAAAGCAAATGATGCAGCTGAGAAGAGTAGCCTTCAGTAGTGGTGAAAATGAAGCTTTTTTTCCCCCCTGAAGCTGTACTTTAGTATCAATTTTAAGGATGATTGATACTTTTGCCTTTCCCTTTTGGCTCTCCTCCTTACCTAACTACACATTTTCAAAGCCTAAGCCAGTAATAGACTGTAAGTGGTGTTAAAATACTTTGTTTGCCTTTTACATCATGCATACAGCTTCCTGTGATCTTACAGCAGATGCTTGTGATGGTGCCTGCTCTGACCTCCCTGAGAAGGACACACTGAAGTTTAGCTGTTTCAAACCCAGGGAAAAGGTAGAGGTTCACCACATTTATTACAACTACAAAGATGTATCCAGGGGCAGGTGACAGTGCACCATTTTGTGCTGGAGCTATGACAGCTGCTGAGTCCTCTACAGCTTCCTCTGTGTTTTGAAATGCACATCTAAGCAAAGAATTTCAAGGTATTTTTCTCAGCCTTGGCAACCACATTTCTGCCCAGTGTCATCTGTAACTTCACTCCATCCCTGTGCAAGACACAACAGTGCTAGTAACCCTCATCCTAAACTCCCCCCTAAACTCTACAATTCTACTCTACCCCTACACAAACTCACACAGCTCTAAGCTACTGGCTTGTGTTCTGTTTTCTACAAACAAGAGGACACAGTCTCAAACTGCACCAGGGGAGGTTTAGGCTGGATGTTAGGAAGAAGCTCTTTCCAGAGAGAGAGAGAGACTGGCCATTGGAAGGTGCTGCCCAGTAGTCACTATCTCTGGAGGTGTTTAGGAAGAGACTGGATGAGGCACTTGGTGCCATGGTTTAGTTGATTAGATGGTGTTGAGATGTCAGAGTCACCATCTCTGGAGGTGTTTAGGAAGAGGCTGGCTGAGGCACTTGGTGCCATGGTTTAGTTGATTAGATGGTGTTGAGATGTCAGAGTCACCATTGCTGGAGATGTTTAGGAAAAGACTGGCTGAGGCACTTGGTGCCATGGTTTAGTTGATTAGATGGTGTTGAGAGGGTAGAGTCAGCATCACTGGAGGTGTTTAGGAAGAGACTGGATGAGGCACTTAGTGCCATGGTTTAGTTGATTACATGGTGTGGACTCAATGATCTCAGAGGTCTTTTCCAACCTGGTTAATTCTATTCTACATACCCTGAGGTTTCCAGAAGGAACACTGCTTTTAAAGTCCCAACACCCTAAAAGCAAGCAGGCAACTGCAATTCCTTTTGCTCATGAGCCACTGTAAGACAAAGTAAACTGCTTTACTATGATGTGCAATGTTTAGTGATTGTTTTATTAATGCAGAAAGACCTGCTTCACTTCATACCCATTCTTATTTAAAGTGCAACAATTAAATCTGGTAGTTCTTGTACATCCACGTTTTTCCAGGTGCTGTTCCTAACAGCCATGGTGTCCAGATGAGGCCTTGCATTTGTAAAACCTGTCATTATATTATTATTATTATTAATTTTTTTTTTAAGTACCATTTTGCTTTATTAACTAAAATAAACTGTACAAAAAGCTGTAGAGTTACATTAGCTTTGAACAATGTAGGATACACGTTCTCTGCCAAACTTCAGTGTGCAAACATTTTTACATCATTATTATTTCTCCTTTTAAAGTGACAAAAATGAAGCCAACCTTGAAGTCAGAGTTCATTACTACATTACAAAACAGGAGACAGATATGGCAGGGGGGAAAAAAAACACCGCCAACCAACCCCACCAAACCAAACCGACCCAACAACAACCAAACGAAAAGATTCCCCACTGAAACCAACGCCGTTGTAGAACTTTATTTCTAATTCTTAAAAAAATAGAAATGAATTTAGAAGAGAATTACAGTATAAGGGCCCTAACATCAGACCATTACAAGGTACATAAAAATAGAGGACACAGATTTCTTTGAGACTTTAATCCTTTGAAGCAGCAAGCGTTATCACTCTCCAGGCAAAACACCGCTTAAAACAAACCCTACCGCCGCCCCCCAAACAGGACGTGCAAACTGGCTGCACATAGTCTGCAAAGCACACAATAAAGACATTTTTGTTATGTACATACTTGAGTACTACAAATGCTAGGAGCTCCCTACTGTGTGCTACAGTGTAGGCAAATTAAGAAATACTACCCATTCTCTGACCCCCTCCCCTCCCTCCCTCCCTCCCCCCCCTTCAAATACAGCACCTTTGCCCAGTTGTCGAATAGTTAAACAAGATCCAATGGCATTACAATGTACTGAACAGTTTTCTAGCAGTCAGCAGGGGCCAACTGCACTGCAACACCCAACATTCTGCATACTGAAGTCTATTGACAAGAGACAAGACAAAAACTTAGCAAAAGGTACAACACACCCACTGGGGAGACTCAATGCTAAACAAACCCCAAAAGAAAGCAGGAAATATGAGAACAAAACAAATCCTGGAGATGTATCTCACCACTATTAACAATGAAACCGAGGTACTCAGGACATCCACATGTACCAACTGGGCTTTGTATTGGTTTTAACGTCTGGAGAGCAGCCAGATCTGTGTGTGAGCGTGAGGGGACACTTGTGACCACGGATTCCTCAGTGCTTCTTTCACAATGCTGCTTTTATTAGACAAGAGGTCATCTGATGCACACACACAGTGGTTAAGCATCTACTCTGCTGCAAGAGAAAATCTGCAAGAATGACCTTTTGTATGAGACCTCAGTACACCAGGGAAAGCTGTTGGGGAAGGAAAAAAAAACCACCTCTCAAGTTCAGCTGAAAATGTTTTTAAGTGAAGAACTAAACCCATAATTATTAATTATTGAATGCTTGTGATATATTCAAGGTGAGGCTCAATGGGGCTCTGGGCAACCTGATCCAGTTGCTTAGTGCAGAGGGGGTTGGACTAGATGACCTTGGGAGGTCCCTTCCAACCCAGACCATTCTATGATTCTATAACAGTCAACACTAACTGCAATTCAGGCCACAGCTATCCGACTTTAATGCTAGATTTACAGATGAAATAGGCCCTGATGCTAGAGAGCTTCCCTTTACACATAAAGGCTGTAGCCAGCTGCTACGCTGATCATGATACCATCCAGCTTATCTGTGAAAAATCCAAGGGAGAGCACATTCTCTTTTCAAACAGCCTCACTTTAGTCAAGGGCAAGTCTAGTTAATAACAAGATGGATTGGAAAGTACGTTCAAACATCGTTTTGGCGATAAGCAAAATCAAGTTCCTAAAGAGCAGGGCAGTCAACAAGAATGTTACTACACAGTCAAGAATGCAGTGTTTTTCAATAGCTTGATTCACATTCAAAACAGTGCTACTCAAATTTGTAGCCTGGTTTATTTGAAGGGTAGAGGCATCTACTTAAAAATAAAAGAAGCCCCAAAACAGGGGAAAAAAACAAACCCCTCCTAAACAACAAACTAAAACCCCAACGAAACAGACCCCACCCCCAAACCACTGCTGGGCATAAACCTAGGTTTCAGACAAGAATACAGTGGGGAAAAGAAGCCCTTTCAATCCCCTTAAAACTTGGAAACAATAATATTCAAACACAGATTTAGCCAATAAACCAAAAGAAAAATCCACAACAGCCTCAACCCAGCTAAATCAGCTCTGCCAGGCACAGCAGAAATCACAGAGAACCTTTTAACAGTAAGACTGGGCCGGCAGCAGGAAACCCGACCGCCACAATACTCTACTATCAACATCAACCTCTCTACTTCCATCCTGAATTCTTAGGCAAAGATATCCTAACGTAACACAAACTGAAGACAAGCCATTCCTAAGAAGGAGGAAATTCTACTGAGCTCAACAGGATTAGTGGAAAACCGAAATGAAATGAATGGCTCTTGCTACGTTTCCTCTCCTCTCATCCCCCTAGGTGGGGGTCACTGCCTCTCTCCACCCCACAAGAGATACTGCAGCAGGGAACTGGGCTCCTGTTTTAACTTCATTGACTAGAACACGTGTGAGATTTAACAGGTTTGGTACAACAGCTCACTGAGTCTTCAGAACACTCTTTCAGAGGAGTATTTAATACCACAGTACCTTTTCAAAGCAGAAGTAGTGTTTTAGGAAGAACACAAAGAGAAGAGAACTACGTTTTACAAGTGCATGAAATGCTTCTACTGTTATTTAACCAGGGCCAACAAATCTGAACCTAAGGCCATCATTCCTTTTGCACTAAAAGGTTAAACAAAAAAATAGAGACAGACATAACAAAAAGAAACTCACACACACAACCCCCCCACCCCCACCCCCACCACTACATTTAAGTCTCCTACAACATTATCTATCCCTAGGTTTGCCAGGCTACTTTCCTGTAGTTAGATGTTTTGACTACAAAGAATTGTAATAAAATAAATAGAGTAGAAATCAGTGGAACAAAACCCCGGTGTGTGGAACATGTGTTCACTTTGAGAAGCTAGCTTCCCTTCCACAGTTGTTCACACGGAGGAGGGCTGCACTGTAGGCATTATTCTGCTGCATGTGTCCTTGAGATAAAAAATACGTTTGTCCAGGTGGTCGTGCGCGTGGCTCCGCCGTCAGCTTGCTCCTCCCTGGAACTGGTCTGCCGCCTGGGAAGGCTTGCCTTATTTTTCTTTCTCCCCTTCATTGTTTGGAAAAAAAGCAAAACAAAACAAAAAGAGTACATTGATACATTTCTTTTTCGAATGTAGGAGTTAACGTAATTCTGCTTATTTCTTCAGTGCAGAGTGGACTGAGATTCTGTCTGAATTCCAATAAGCGAGGGTGGCTGCTGGCCGCTGACGGTGGTTAACACTGGCCTTGGGTTGAGACGAGGAGGCATGGAATTAGCTGGGCGGATGAGTGGCGGGGGAGGCTGGTTTAGAGTTGGCCTTGGCTGAATAAACCGTGCCTGCTGTTGGAGTGGGGGAGGCTGACGATGGAGAGCAGGAGCAGCAGGAAGCGCTGGACGAAGTAATGGGGGCGGCTGATTTAAAGCTGCCATGGGAGCGGTAGGTGCCGGAGCAGATGCCTGTGCTGGAGGTGAAGGGCCTAAACACTGAGTGGCCAGAGTGCTTTGTGCCTGCACAAAGGACAAAGACAAGACTGCGTGAACAGCCATCCCAGCCACAATGCCATGCAGTTGGGCTGCCACTGTCCACTACACAGGAAACAGCATTTTAAAAGAAACAAAACAAAAACCTCAGAAGTTACTGAAAAGAAATCACCAACCAAAACTTTATAGACAGCAGAACTAAAATATTTACAAAGCAAGAGTCTTCTAGAACAAGAACTGTATTGTAACAATAAATAATGATCATCATTAATGAAAGGTGCTGTCCTGCTCCCAGCTGGTTAATGACACTGGCTGAAGTTCTATGCAAGTCATCATCATACTTTAGAATGCAGTTTGCTACTCCACACCAGTTAACCTTACATTATATCACTACATAAAATGCTGTTCCTCAACCCATGCTTACTTATTTCTGGTACACAAAACACACCTCATCTTCTTCATCAGTGCTCTTCCCTGATGGCACATTAGAAGCATTTTTTGTGTCCTCCCCTAAAGCAGAAGCATCACCATTAGAAGCCAGGGTTCCTTGTTCCGCTTCCCATTCCTGCAATACCTCCTCTAAGTTAAACCGACGCCTGTAGTTTACAAAGAAGTTCTTCACTTGGCCAACAGTCTTGTTGCCAATTACATCTGCAATAGCTTGAAAATCTTTACCATATTTTCGGACACCTGGAAGGCAAAGTAAATAACATAGCTGTGAAGGATCAGTCAGACACAGCTACGTGTGATGTATTCATAGAGAGACCCTATGGGACCTCCAAATCAAGGACTCGCTAACTAGGAGGACTTCACAGCTAAGAGAAGGCCTCAATTAAAACAAGCTAAATTTTAGTTGCACAGCTATCAACATACAAATCAAGAACTTTATTAAAAGATCATTACCCACTCTTCTCAAACATCCTGGCTTACTCACCAAGCTCTCCCAACCTACAACCAGGGACAAAGCGTTTCAGTGTGCTTACAGTGAGGGCAGAAGCCCAAAATTCATTCAAGACAGGAGAGGGAGGATGACTGAGCATGTGTGTACAGCCGTAAACAGGGTGTCATAGGCTGAGTTTTAACCTGCTGTTATTCAAAACCATCCTGCCTCATGACAGCTTCAAAATGAAAGTGCTGGCTGGAGCAAAGTATTATGGGGCTTAAAGTTCAGATTGTAACACAAGAGGCTTCCTCTTCCAGTTGCTGCTGTTGGGTTCTGGGGTTTTTGGGTGTTGGCTCTCTTCCACTGAGATGGCAGTGGGACAGGGAGGGATGGGGAGTAGCTACCTGGCTTGGGGTTTTAGGTAGCTTGCTTTTGCTTCTGCTTGTGGCTGCTGCTGCTTTCTGCTGTGCTTTTTCTGCAAACAGGCTAAGATAATTGGGCACTTGCTCAGTAAAACTTTTTATCTCAACTCTTTGTCTCAACCCAGAAGGTTTCTTTTGCATTTGTTGCTTTTCCCTCACTTCAGTGTTGTAGGGAAAATGTTGTGATAAACTAAGACACAAGGTATGACACTAGAAATGTCGAGTGCCAAACACTGACAGCTTCTACAGGTTCCCCTCTTGCTGTCTGCACACAAATATTTCCGTGCCCTGTGCAGCAGGAGTGGTACAGGGCAGTTGCTTCTGGACCAAGCACAGGGCAGAACAGCCGGGCACAGTTCCATAAGTCACATTCCTGTACTTGTAACATGCTCTACTGAGGCTTCAAAGAGCAACTGGCAAGCATTCACCTGACAAAGTATTTTTAACACTTTCATCAACCATTTGATCTGGGTAGAAGAATCTGGGATTTGGGGACAATGATCTTGGAGAATGCAAGCAAATAAAAGCTCTTTGTGTCATTTGCAACACAGCCCAGCACAAGCCTCCAGGATCAGCAAGAAGCAACGACAGAACATCTTTGCATCATTCTTTTCATTCATCTTCCTATTGATAGCAGTAGGTCACTTCTGCTTACAAACACTTCACAATACTTCACAGGAAATTCCCAATATGTACTACTTAATAAACTACATTTGGTTAAAGCATGCAAAAAACCTGAGTGCAACACTCCCTAGTTTGCAACCTAAAACTGGAATGATAGTCTAAAGTTTATTGATTTCTCTCTCAGTTGCATTTAGAGTTTGGATCTAGTTTCTTCTCTCTCCTGCTTAAGAAAACAAAATCTCAAACTCTCCAGCATCCCAGAAAACAGCTTTTAGCTGCACAAAGTGTATTTTTGATCACAGGTGTCCAAAGTGTTGGGAGACTGAAGGAAATAAACCAGTTTTATTCCAGACTGGGTAAACAGGATACTCGTTTTTTGTGCTCAGCTACGCACGAGCGAATTACAATTTGACTTCTTCTGGGAAGCTCATGATAACTAAACTCATTTAGAGCAGCTTGTAGTGCTTAAAGGACAGGCACTCTGTCTCATTACAGGAAAAGAAATTTATGCCAGATTTCATGCTTCACTTCAGAAAGTGAAGCCAAGGATTGAGAAAGTGAGAGTTGTTTCAAATCTGAAAGCTGCGTTCCGTTTCAACTTAATTGTGAAGAGTCTGACCTTCAGCTTGTTCGGCTCTTTTCTGCTTCAGTCATTAACAGGCACTTCTGATATGGTAATGTATACTCACTGCAATTTAAGAGGAAAGTTCAGCTCCAGGATAGTAACAATTTCTGTGGCTGGAGCTGATGCTTCAACTGTCAACAGCCCAGCTACATTATTTAAGAACTTTTCTAGGGCATACAAAAGAATCCAACCATCCCCACTGCAAGAACCTTGGAAAGAGAACAAAGGGACCTAGCAGAGCCACATGGGAGGGCACATACCCAGGCACAAAGAGATCTGACTCTGCATTTTGTCAGTTGTACAAGGTTATCACCTACACCCCTTAAGAGCTGCGTGTGCCCACAAAGCACTCGCCAGGGTTTCAATATTCTACGGCTGTCCTACTCTTACTAATTTGAAGTGATCATTAAACATCCACTGAAACATATCTGTACAACTCAACTGGACAAAGTGTCCAGCAGAACAGCACATTTTTGTTCAAAACCTAATTCAGACCTTTAGTGATTTCAGCCTTTATTACTACGCTGCCTGTACTTCTCTCTTCCCCCGACCTGCGGCTAACTTCAGCTGAAGTTGTCAAAAGGAAAAAGTCTTAGAGCCTGCTTCCAAACAACTTGAAAACAGTGTATCATGCCTTTACTGAGACTCCAGCTAGAAGAAATACCTAAAACCCCCAAAATTTCCTTAGCTTAGCTACACACAGCACTACTCGCTTCATATTCAGTGCATGCATGTGAAAGACTTATGAATAAGGTGCTGGCATAACCGTAAGAGTTGATGGCAACCCATCAAGCCTTCCAAACATTACTTGCACATCCTCATACCACTTCTGTGCAAAACATCAGATTCTTTCTAAAGTGTTTAATCTGGCCTTCAGTAAGAATAAATTTAATGGGTTGCTGAAAGCAAAGCTGAAAACTGCGTATCTTAGGTGGTGTTGGATGATGGGTTGGACGTGATGATCTTGATTCCAACCTGGTTTATTCTATTCTATTCACATGTGGGAATATCCTTCTTCCAGATCCCTTGAAAATAGCCCTGATCATGGCAATTCTTCAAGTCCTTCAGAACTTTGCTCAGCTGCAAAGATGCACTTGAAGATGTGCACACACTCAATGTTTCATCTTGAATGCCTAACTCAGAGAATCTCACAAATCCAAGTTGCATGCTGCCTATGCTTCTTCATATCTGAAGGGGGCCTACAGGAAGGCTGGGGAGGGACTGCTCAGGCTCTCAGGTAGTGATAGGACTAGGAGGAATGGAATGAAGCTGGAGGTGGGGAGATTGAGGCTGGAGGTGAGGAGGAAGTTCTTCCCCATGAGAGTGGTGAAGCCCTGGAATGTGTTGTCCAGGGAGGTGGTTGAGGCTCTGTCCCTGGAGGTGTTTAAGACCAGGCTGGCTGAGGCTCTGGCCAGCCTGATGTAGTGTGGGGTGTCCCTGCCCATGGCAGGGGGCTTGGAACTAGATGATCCTTGTTGTCCCTTCCAACCCTGACTGATACTATGATGTTGTGTGCTCACTGAGCTGCAGAGGCACACAAAACACTAGCCTGGGTCCAAAGCAGTAAAATACAGCACCACAACGAGGCAGAAAGAGTTAATGGCAACCTCTGGGTGATCAGATCTGCAGTTTCAACGTGATGGGACTGCAGTGCTCTTGGCAACTACCTTATGTAGAGTTAGACCCCAGTTGTACTGACTTTGTTCCACTGCAACTCCATGAAAGTCAGGCACTGCTGTTTGATTAAAATGCTTTTGAGACTTGTCCAAAACATTTTTGCAATTGCAATTTTCATACAGCTGAGATCCTGATTGTACTCACTGTAGCTTAAAAACCATCAAGTAATTAACTGGCCCATTACTTTCAGTAACTGTTCAGAAATTTGTACAGCAACCCAATAAATTCTACTGCAGAAGACTGGCTCAGACGTAAGGCTGAGTCCACAAGCCCGCTGCTTGCAGCCACACTGCTTTTAAGGTAACACACTTAGCTCTATTTTAAGGTGGGATGTTTCATCATCCCCTCTTTAATTACTGCCACTATCTTGAGCTGACAGATAACAAGATGCTCATGTTTAGGAAAAACCAGTATCAGAGATTGTGTCACTGCAAAGCACTGCTATGACTTCCATGACTGGATTTAATGTCTGAACTAAAGGGAACAAATCACAGGAGTGCCACCCACCTGGTCATGCTTATGCTTTCTGCAAAATCATTAAAAGCACATGTCAAAATATATCAATACATTTGATAAAACAGATCTGTTTCAAAGTGTACAAACTAAACGTGCCCGTGCTCAAGTTCACTTGCAAGTTCAAGCCCAACACACATTACAATAGATTTTAGCACTGCCACCATGGCTGCTTTCTTCTAAGAACAGTCAGGGCAAAAGACAGCTTGTCTCCTTCATGTACAAGTCTACTAGCTCAAGCAATTATTTTGAAGCAAGACATCAGGGTTCTTAGACTGAGGGACAGCAGGATAAAACCTACAATACTCTCACTCCAGGAAGGAGATGCTGCTACCAGGCACTAGATGAGGGAGGGACAGTAATAGCAATACATTGTCCATGATGTTAAGGTTCTCTGCCATTTCTGTTTCATACAGTGGCAAAGGAAGAGGTCTAACAAGGAAACAGCACATACAAAAAGCACATAGAAATCAGTGAGAACATGTTTCTTCCAGGGCTCACCTCACCCCTAAGTATTGAAGCTGACTAGCCTTATAGAACACACAGCACTCCCTAGAGAACTGACCAGAAGACTCCTCTGCAGGGAGCCATCAACAACCCTTGTTCTCTTTTGCCCATGCTCCAGTTTTATTCTTTACTTTGTCAGTCACATACTGCCATAGCTTAAGGAAAGGTAAATGCATTCTTATCACTTTCCAAACTGATGCTCAGTGAGAGCTACAATAACTAAACTAAAATGCAAGACAGTCTGAACCCTTTCATCCTAAGGCAGGCATGATGAAATCTGGATTTTGCTCACTTGTCCAGCAAGCACTCTATTTACTAGGCTATCATATTAAGGGTAAGCACCTCCTTCTGCTGCATTTGGGAACAAAATGAAAACGAGGTTATTAGCAGTACTGACAAGATGAACTTAGGACACAAACCAATTTGGAGATGCACATACCAGTGCGAGGCATGTAAGCTGAGAGGTGTGATTTCAAACTCATCAGCCTCTTCAGCACTTCTATTCATCCATCAAATTAAACCTAACTTTAGGTTGAGTTATCTGGCTAATACCTTTTCAGGTATGGCATACCTGACAACTTTACACTGATATCCAGATCCAGCTGCAGGTTTTTTATTGAAGTCCAGACTTTCATTTTAAAGATGAAGAATGCTGAGAAATAAAGTAGATGTGCATACCTGAGCTAATTATATTATCTTAAAAGAGATACAGCAGAGTATCTTCAAGATAGCATTAGGCTCTCCAGATACTTCCCTTGCATGTACCTTGAATAGGCAGTGCATTTTAGAGCAAAACAAGAGTCAGTTTTCATTCACATCAATGCACATTAGCTGTATCAATAGCCTACTAGAAATGTTTGGGTTTTTTCCCCCTCCACTAAGACAGTCAGTACCCATATCCAGCTTCAAACTCTTCAAAAAGGCCTCCACTGGGTAGATATCTGCTCTTTAAGTCCCTCATGAACAAAGTAACTGTAAAATATTTTGACTTCAGATTTTTCCTGCTTTATGAATACAGAACATTAGTGTGTGCTTCAAGGGCTGGAGCACCTCTCCTGTGAGGACAGACTGAAGGAGTTGGGGCTGTTCAGTCTGGAGAAGAGAAGGCTCTGAGGTGACCTCATTGTGGCCTTCCAGGATCTGAAGGGGGCCTACAGGAAGGCTGGGGAGGGACTGCTCAGGATCTCAGGGAGTGATAGGACTAGGGGGAATGGAATGAAGCTGGAAGTGGGGAGATTCAGGCTAGATGTGAGGAGGAAGTTCTTCCCCATGAGAGTGGTGAAGCCCTGGAATGGGTTGTCCAGGAAGGTGGTTGAGGCCCCATCCCTGGAGGTGTTTAAGCCCAGGCTGGATGAGGCTGTGGCCAGGCTGCTCTAGTGTGGGGTGTCCCTGCCCATGGCAGGGGGGTTGGAACTAGATGATCCTTGTGGTCCCTTCCAACCCTGACTGATACTATGATACTATGAAATTATTACTTCAATCTTCCACTCCAGAAAAAATCATGTAAAGGTGATCAAGAAGATTGAAGGGACTTTCTTGTGGTACTACTACAGTTCTGAAACCCAGCTTAGCTTCTCTGTTTGAGATTCAGTATTGGGAACTGCAACATTTAGTGTCATGTTGCTAGAATGAATTCCTTAGACACTCTCACTAGTTTTGCTGCTTTCTCAGTGACCTTGCAAGACCAGAGTCTTGCAAGTTCAGCTTTTCATTGTAGGGAAATATAAACACAAGCCTGAATACCACTTTGAATCCTTTGCATCAGATTTCAAGTCACTACTATTAACATACCTTGTACTGCAAGAAGCTGCTCTTCCGTGGTCCAACGGGCATTGATTTTCTGATTAGACTAGTAAAGACAGAAAAAGGGCACAGAGTCACTCAAATGTTTAAACAGCTCCAAAATACACAAGCATCATAGCATGTTTTACTTGCACTACCCTTTGCAACACAGGTAAAAATCTCTTGCTTCTAAGTAATAGAATTTAATTGAATTTAATAGAATAAAGCAGGTTGGAAGAGACCTTCAAGATCATTGTGTCCAACCCATCAGCCAATCCAACACCACCTAAACAACTAACCCATGGCACCAAGCACCCTATCCAGTCTCCTCCTCAACACCTCCAGTGATGGTGACTCCACCACCTCCCCAGGCAGCCCATTCCAATGGGCAATCACTCTCTCTGTGTAGAACTTCTTCCTAACCTCCAACCTAAACCTCCCCTGGCACAGCCTGAGACTGTGTCATCTTGTTCTGGTGCTGGCTGCCTGGGAGAAGAGACCAACCTCTGCCTGTCTACAACCTCCCTTCAGGTAGTTGTAGAGAGTAATAAGATCACTCCTGAGTCTCCTCCTCTCCAGGCTAAGCAACCCCAGCTCCCTCAGCCTCTCCTCATAGGGCTTGTGTTCCAAACCCCTCACCAACTTTGTTGCCCTTCTCTGGACACCTTCCAGCAAGTCAACATCCTTCCTAAACTGAGGGGCCCAGTTAGGCTGAATATGAGCCTGCAGTGTGCCCAGGCAGCCAAGAGGGCCAATGGCATCCTGGCCTGCATCAGGAAGAGTGTGGCCAGCAGGAGCAGGGAGGTCATTCTGCCCCTGTACACTGCACTGGTTAGGCCACACCTCGAGTAATAAGAGTAGAGTTTAAGATCACTCTCATGAGGAGGAAATAGCATGTAAAGATTTGAGCTCAGAACTCTATCAATAGTTTTTCCTCTGTCTTATTGCAGTTCTCAGTATCAGCTATACCATAACTTAAGCACAAGCCAGTGAACTTTATGGAGATGGAATCTGAATGGAGAGTTAGATTTATCTAATTTATCTAGGACTTGGTGTTTGGCATTCCTGTTATATTTCATATCCAAACCTTCAAATCAAGCAAGAAGAGAACCTCAATAGTAAACCCCAATGTATATAGTCAGGTTTTCACACAGAAACATATAATTAACTGCTAGCAGACTACATTATTTCAGTATTCAGTGTTCCTAAGGTTGGAAGGGACCTCAAAGATCAGCGAGTCCAACCTGTCACCACAGACCTCATGACTAGAGTAGGGAGGACACTACTGCCCACTGCAGGCTTGAACTCACAACCTTCCCATTGAGGGCCTGGTGGGCTACCAACTGAGCCACCAGGACTATATTTACTTTTAAACCAGACCAAAAAATAAAATCAGATCATATCAGGACTCAATTTCAGCTCTTGCTGAAGCTGCTGCTAAAATGCAAACAGTCCTGAAGCAAAACATTCCTCTAGCTTCCCCCTAAGGCAAGCGCAAGGCCACAAGTTCTGGCGTTTGTTGTGACTTACCTCAGGAGGTTTGAATTCTTCAATCCCGCCTTCCATTTTCTGTTTAAGTGCACTGTTTACTTGCTTAGCATTTTGAACCTTGGTCAAAAACAACAAAGTTAATCAGCTCCACAAAGAAAGTTGGTCACTTTACACATATATCTTCACTAGGATTGCCACAAGTGTACCTCCTAAGTCAGAAAGAGAAATATTATAGTTTAAGGCTTCACTACTTTTAACTGTTTAAATATAAGTAAATAAATTCAAGAAATACAGCACAGTTTTACTATGGAGAGAGAAATATTTAAGCCAGTCTTTCAAAAGAACAGTTTGTCTGCAGGAATATTAAAAGTAGGACATGGTAAACGAGTTTTGGTAATGTTCTTGAAGAGGGATGAAGAATATTCTAGACATAAAACTTGGTTCTTAGAAATCTAAGTGAGGTGGACCATAACCATTAGCTTCTTCCTGCTCCAACAGAAAAACCCACCCTTTGGGGAAAAAGAACAAAGATTTATGAGATGTTTCCAGCTAGTTTCTTCTGAAAGATTGCTTTTAATTGACCTTAGACCATCATGATTTCCTTTAAGGGTGATTCTTGAAAGGGTTTAAAATACTTAAGTGAAATATCTTAATCTATAAAAAGGAGAGAGCTTCCAAATTCCATACCCATTAGCCATTTAAACCTGCCAGCAATGCACATGAGGTAACATAGGTAAGAAAGTAGCTCTGCATACTATGGTGCACAGCTATTACAAAGAGCTCTTAAATATGGACACAAAAGCAGACAACTCAGTGGGAGATTCCAAAGGCTGCGCCTCTGAGATCACTGCAAGAAAAAAAGAGAGAAACACAGCCTCAAGGCTGGAACTCACCTACACTTAGGCTAAAGAGTGAAACCCACCTATGCTATTTAGCCCCAGAGTCCTGCTGTGACAGAAAGAAGCATATTTCTCCTGTAAAAGAATATAAGGGAGCAAAAAACCCATGAAACCCTTTATTCACTCCATGATTTTGCAACATGTCAGCTCTTAGCAGTCTATAAGGAGGCAGAAATTCTAGGAGATAAGCCTTGCCTTTGCATCCCCATTGTTCCTAGAAAGCAAGCATGCACATACTGCTGTACCCTTAGAAGCTGAACAGATTCTGTGCTTCAACTTTGTGTCAAGCTAAGTTACTCATGCAGAGGATGCATGCAACTGTCCTCCTAAAGGTGAGGACTTTATAAAGCTTTCCTAAAGTAAGAGTCTTGTCAGTTCAAAAAGAAATACCTAGGCCCATGATTTCCTCCCCACCAGTACTTTCATGGTATGTGGGGAAGGATATCCAGAAAAACAGCTACAATTCTAAGCATAACAAAGGTAACTTCTTCTGATTCATTGGTCTTAGTTTCACTTGTTACAGAAATACTTGCAAAGTAAATTAAAGAGAAGTGTCTTTGGTTTTCTCCTGTTCCTACATCTCTAACATCATTTTCATGCCATATGACCCCCTACACCCCCGCTGCTTCTTTCAAAGGAAGCCATTGTTTCATGTTATCCACCAAGGCAGATAACAGCTGGATAAGCTAACTAGTGTCCAGCATTTCTGGTGGTTAACTGTGGAACAAAATGAGGAAGACTCACATTACAGGAGTTTCAGAATCTTCACAGATAATCTTCAAAATCATTACAATCAGAACAATCTAAGGTGAAAACAAAACAAGACCAATAACCCATGGTACCTGTCGCTTTAACGAGATTAGTTCCATATCCAGCTGTCTAAGAATTGTGTTGGCTGCATTGGGACTACAGGACACAGCTATCACATCTTCCTGGGTCAGGTACATGCCTTTTGGTGGCCGGCATTTGGAACGCTGAGAATGGTGGCGATGCTGCAAGCTCTGATACTCTCTTCTACCCAGACCTATTTTGCTGGTCTGAACAGGCTGCTCATTATTGCCCTTTAATTTACAAAAAATAAATAATTAAAGAATAACAGCATCTCGAACACAACTTCATCATAAAGTATCACATTGCACCACAGTGTCACGTTTATGGGGAGGAAAACCTAAGCTAACACCCTCCTCTGCGTGTGGTACCCAAACTAAGCCTTGCAGGTGAGCTAATGGAGCATACCAGTCATTTGTTGGATGTGCCTGCATTAGTCTTAAAGGTCAGTTACATTTTTTTCCTTCATTTAAACATGGTTGAAAACACACTAAGGCTTAGAGAAATCACAGGGTGGATACTCTGAAAAAGGGCAAATCCAGAAGCTCATCCGTGTGCAGAAGGTAAAGAGCATTACATGGATAAAGCAAGTAGTCAGTAATTTACACATTACTTTCTGGTCAGATATGAAGAACAGCTAAAAAGAATGACAGGAAGTCAAGCAGGATGGGCAAGAATGCAAGATGACACTTGTCCCTGCTACAAGGACTCTGTGGAAAGTGGTAAATGCTGCTTGCTTCAGGAGATTGGAAATTTGAAAGACACAGGGCACATAGTTCTGCAGTCATCATAAAAATCCATGTGATTTAAAGGCCTAAATCTGTGTTGTTTGGTTTTAAGTGGAAAGGGATAGTAAAGAGGAGATGAAGGCTTTGCTACTGCTGTTTTAGTATGTTTGAAAGTGTAAAAACTGAAGCTTTATCTTCAATGGGCTGTGCTGCACAACAGCTGGGCTGTGTCTCTGGGACTCCCACAGAGCAACCTGGTAGGTTTCCTCCAGACCAGGAGAAAAGAAACAAAAATTACTATTCTCTGTAAGGATTTTCCACTTGAAAACAATGCTTAGTACCAGAACACCAATGGGATTTAGTCTTTTTTGCTACTTCAAGCAGCTCCCTGCTGCTTCTCCCTGCTGGCATCCATGCAGGTTAAGAGGAGGTAGTCATCTGATCATAGTGGAGGAAACAACAAATTGCAGCAGCCATTAGCACGTTCTGTGACATCAGGACAAATCAGCAGACACTATTTTGCTTTAGTACGCTTGACCTTCTGACAAATTCTCTTCCAAGCTAAGGTCACAGCTTAACCCAGTCCACAGACTTCATAGAGGCCATCTTAAAAGCTCCCAAGATATTTGCTCTTCCTTGGAAAGTGGTTCTAATGCCTTACATCTCTGACAGCTAAAAATCCCCAAATTAAGTTTACTTTGGGCCAATTTATACCTTTGTCTTGTTTAGTTCTGCATTGTTCCTTCAGTATGAAATTGGAGTTCTTTCTGTTCAATCTAGATTTAAAGCAAAAATATTATCTCAAGCTTTTGTCTTGCCAAGTTAAGAGTGTTTGGCTAGTTTTAATTTCCTCTGGTAAGAGAAAGTTTCCATCACTCTGCAGGCTTAAGTAGCCCTACTCAGTTTGTATCTTGCTTTGGAAGTGAAAATATAGAAATCCTACCAGAAATACCTGATCATAGAATAGAATAATAGAACAATAAACCAGGTTGGAAGAGACCTTCAAGATCATCGTGTCCAACCCATCAACCAATCCAACACCACCTAAACAACTAACCCATGGCACCAAGCACCCCATCAAGTCTCCTCCTCAACACCTCCAGTGATGGTGACTCCACCACCTCCCTGGGCAGCACATTCCAATGGGCAATCACTCTCTCTGTAACACAGAAGTTATCTGATGTAGATCCAAGCAGCTCATGAGAAACTGCAAACCTATTTGCCCTGTTCCTAGCAGTCTAGGAACACCCTACTTTCATCCTGGACTGCATGTAGTGATTTGAGCAATAACCAAGGAAAGTAAATGGAACAAAATAGACCTTATTTAGAGGTGGCTCTGGCAGCAACTTGAATCCACAGACTGCAAAAATTGTTACAACAGCAGAATGCAAAGTATAAAGGTTCATTACTACAACTTGTGCCACTGTAAGTTCTAAAATATAGAGCATCATAGTATCAGTCAGGGTTGGAAGGGACCACAAGGATCACCTAGCTCCAGCCCCCCTGCCATGGGCAGGGACACCATACTGCAGCATGTTAAAAAAGAAACCCTCAAACTTTTTCCACAGTAAGGGGTAATTACAAATCTCTTTTTTTTCCCCTGAGATACCTACATAAAATGATAAAAGATTATTGAAAAGCTGAGAATGGAATCAAAACCAATGGGTCTATTAATATTAGTTTTAGCAGAGCTGCAAAGTTTGATTAGAACAGAATAGAATAGAATTAACCAGGTTGGAAGAGACCTTCAAGATCATCAAGTCCAACCTATCACCCAACACCATCTAATCAACTAAACCATGGCAGCAAGTGCCTCATCCAGCCTCTTCCTAAACACCTCCAGTGATGGTGACTCCACCACCTCCCTGGGCAGCATGTTCCAATGGCCAATCTCTCTTTCTGGGAAGAACTTCTTCCTAATTAATAACCCCAGATACCACTTCATGGGAATGCTGAGGTTTTGAACTACCTCTCCTTTCATGTTCTCAAGGAGCACAAACTCCTCCATTTTAAGAAAGGGGCACATGCATTAAGTTGATAAAGGAAAGGATCAAACAGTTACATACTGCACTGTGTTTTCCTATTCTTGTTCCTACATAACTTAATGCTTACCAAAAGAACCTCAAAACTTGAACATGTCCCAGAAACAGCACATTGGGGTTTTTTGTCTCCTCTAATGAATATTTACTGTTAGCTTTACAAATATGTTTTCATAGAATCAGTAAGGTTGGAAAAGACCTCAAGGATCATCAAGTCCAACCTGTCACCCAACACCTCATGACTGCTAAACCATGGCTTCAAGTGCCACCTCCAATCCTCTTCTGAACACCTCCAGTGATGGTGACTCCACCACCACCCTGGGCAGCACATTACAATGGCCAATTCCTCTTTCTGGGAAGAACTTTTTCCTCACCTCCAGCCTAAACTTCCCCTGGCACAGCTTGAGACCGTGTCCTCTTGTTCTGGTGCTGGTTGCCTGGGAGAAGAGACCAACCCCCTCCTGGCTACAACCTCCCTTCAGTTAGCTGTAGACAGCAAGAAGGTCTTCCCTGAGCCTCCTCTTCTCCAGGCTAAAGAATCCCAGCTCCCTCAGCCTTTCCTCACAGGGCTTGTGTTTCCTTCACATGTATTAGTGGAAACTATCTCAAGCCACTTCTCAGCTGGAGCATAACCTCTCTGACTTTGAAAGAAGAAGAAAGTTATTCTTGGAAAACCTAATTTAAATTTAAAATGCAAAGGAAATGTTTTGATTGTAGCAATCCACAACCGGTGGAGCTGACAACACGAGCAAAACAAAGGCCAGGGGAATGTTGTCTCACTAAGTTCCATGCACCATCTTAGGGAACAGTGAAGGTAATGAGTGATGCATTTAACACAGAAACAGAACAGAAAAAAAAAAACCCCACATTGAAATGGTTTCAATCATAAGCTGTCAAGATCTTCATCACCTGTGGCTTCAGCACGCTGCAAGCTAAACCTTCTTAGGGCAAGTCCTGCTTGTCACAGTGGCACATGTGCAGAAAACAAACTGACATTCACCATTAAGCTATCCGTTACCTCCTTTTTGGCTTCTTTTTTGGGATCATAATCACTATCATTTCCATCCATTGGATGAGCTTCTTCTACATCATCATCACTGAGGACAGAGAAGAGACTGGTCATTTTGGGCTTTTTAACCCCCATACACAAATCTGTATCAGAGTAAGACAGAATTATTTACTTGACAATATCTTCTTTTGAAGTATAGAGCATCTCTAAACTATTTGTAGTTTTCAGAAGAGAGATGTTACAAACATATTTTCTTCACTAAATTCTACTAATTATGATGATAAACAAGCAATCCTGAACTGTAGTTTCAAAGTTACTTCAAGCAGTTCTGGAAGTGCTTCCAAAACACTTGGGTGCCACCTCCCTTCAACTCGTCTGTGCCAGCATGAACACTTACATGGTCAACTGTACCAACACTACAAACAACTTTTCCTTTGCCACATTAGGATAGAACAGAACAGAATAGAACAGAATAGAACAGAACAGACCAGACCAGGTTGGAAGAGACCTTCAAGACCATCATGTCCAACCTTTCATCCAACACCACCCAACCAATTAAACCATGCAACCAAGCACCCTGTCAAGTCTCCTCCTGAACACCTCCAGTGATGGTGACTCCACCACCTTCCCAGGCAGCCCATTCCAATGGGCAATCATTCTCTCTGTCTAGAACTTCTTCCTCACCTCCAGCCTAAACTTCCCCTGCCACAGCTTGAGACTGTGTCCTCTTGTTCTGGTTCTGGTTGCCTGGGAGAAGAGACCAACCTCTGCCTGTCTACAACCCCCTCTTAAGGTAGTTGTAGAGAGCAATAAGGTCACCCCTGAGTCTCCTCTTCTCCAGGCTAAGCAACCCCAGCTCCCTCAGCCTCTCCTCACAGGGCTGTGTTCCAAGCCCCTCACCAACTTCGTTGCCCTTCTCTGGACTTGTTCCAGCAAGTCAACCTCCTTCCTAAACTGAGGGGCCCAGAACTGGACACAGGACTCAAGGTGTGGCCTAACCAGTGCAGTGTACAGGGGCAGAATGACCTCCCTGCTCCTGCTGGCCACACTCTTCCTGATGCAGGCCAGGATGCCATTGGCCCTCCTGGCTGCCTGGGCACACTGCAGGCTCATGTTCAGCCTACCATCGACCAGCACCCCCAGGTCCCTCTCTACCTGGCTGCTCTCAGCCACTCTGACCCCAGCCTGTAGCACTGCCTGGGGTTGTTGTGGCCAATGTGCAGAACCTGGCACTTGGATGTGTTCAATCTCATTACCCTTGGACTCTGCCCATCTGTCCAGCCTGTCCAGGTCCCTCTGCAGAGCCTCTCTACCCTCCAGCAGCTCAACTCCCACCCCCAGCTTGGTGTCATCTGCAAATTTACTGCTGACGGACTCAATGCCCTCATCCAGATCATCAATAAAGATGTTAAAGAGCACAGATCAATTTTCAAACCACTGCACCAAGTGGATGAAAAAAAAAACCAAACACCCCAAACCCCTGAATAAGCCTGTTGAACTAATCAAACAGAAGCAACTGAAACCATGTTACTTCAGCCCTGTCAAACCCAGCCCAATTAACATAACTTATGAATGAATGCAAAAACAGGACAAAATTTCCTGATTATTGCAAGAAAATCCCATGCCAAAATGCTGGATTGGAAGTAGATTGGCTTGCTTCTGTTAGTTTCCAGCTAGAGTCACCAAGTATAAGAATTTCAGGAGTTCATTTTGATGATATATAATTAAATCAAACTTTCTGCTCTACCTAGGCCATTTCCCAGAAAAGTCAAGTCATACTTCCCAATATAAACATGATTATGTTAATTACACTTTCAACTTATGACATCACATTAACAAAAAGTACAAGTTAATGCTCAAGCACACTAAGTACAATATAATTTGAATTTCATAATAACTAGGGGAAATGTCATTCCCTTCTATCCAAGACAATTTAAACCTATTTTAAGCTTTAATTCACTTTGACTGGTTCTAAGCCTCCTAAAGTTAAGATTTTAGAGCAAGCTTTGTCACAAAACAATGCTTGAGTGTTCCAATTGCCACTGCTTTTTACCATGGCTGGTCTTTCACTTTTAATTCCATTGTAGCTGAAAGAAAAAACAACCAAAACAGCCCCAAACAGAAAAACCCCCACACCCACACCCACAAAAACACTCCCCTCCTCACACAGCAATATGGCATCAGGCTTCACCAATAAAGCATTCTCTCTAAACTGCAGTGGCAGACCAGATATTTTTTGGAGCCCTTGGTTTTACAGTTATCAACTAAAGCTCTCAAGTGTGTTACTACAACTCACTTTGACTGCAGTGATACAGCTCTTAAAGCAGAGGTACTGAACCCCTTGCTAAAAGCAGAGGCATGGATAGGAAAGAGCCACATAGAATCAGTCAGGGTTGGAAGGGAGCACAAGGATCATCTAGTTCCAACCCCCCTGCCATGGGCAGGGACACCCCACACTACATCAGCCTGGCCAGAGCCTCAGCCAGCCTGGCCTTAAACACCTCCAGGGACAGGGCCTCAACCACCTCCCTGGACAACCCATTCCAGGGCTTCACCACTCTCATGGGGAAGAACTTCCTCCTCACCTCCAGCCTGAATCTCCCCACCTCCAGCTTCATTCCATTCCCCCTAGTCCTATCACTACCTGAGAGCCTGAGCAGTCCCTCCCCAGCCTTCCTGTAGCCCCCTTCAGATACTGGAAGGCCACAATTAGGTCACCTCGGAGCCTTCTCTTCTCCAGACTGAACAGCCCCAACTCCTTCAGTCTGTCCTCACAGGAGAGGTGCTCCAGCCCTCTGATCATCCTCCTGGCCCTGCTCTGGACACCTTCCAGCACTTCCAGATCCCTCTTGGAATAGGGGCTCCAGAACTGGAGGCAGTACTCCAGGTGGGGTCTCACCAGGGCTGAGCAGAGGGGGAGAATCACCTCCCTTGCCCTGCTGGCCACACTTCTCCTGATGCAGCCCAGGATCTGATTGGCTTTGCGGGCTGCAAGTGCACACTGAGAGCTCCTGTTGAGCTTCTCCTCCCCCAGCACCCCCAAGTCTCTCTCCTCAGGGCTGCTTTCCAGCAGTCCCTGCCCAGCCTGGATTTGTGCCTGGGATTGCCTTGACCCGAGTAGGACAGAATAGGACAGAATAGGATAGACCAGTTGGAAAAGACCTTTGAGATCATCAAGTCCAACCCACCACCCAACACCATCTAATCAACTAAAGAATGGCACCAAGAACCATGTCGTGTCTCTTCCTAAAAACCTCCAGTGATGGTGACTCCACCACCTCCCTGGGCAGCCCATTCCAATGGCCAATCTTTCTCACTCAAATCACTCAAAGCTAATAATGTTGTTCATGCTGGAAACTACTCAGCCATCTCTACCTAGAAAGCCTTCAATCTCTGGTTAGCTACTCAGAGAACAGAAAGCTTACCTGTCCCCTTGATTGTTTCTGTTTGCTAGTTTCCGAGCCTGCCGGTCCATCAAACTTGTCCTCGAGCGCGTTTTCTTCCAAGAATAGTAATATTTCACAAGGCTTGCAATAGTCTTGTCTGGAAGCTGGAAGAATTCATTAGCACATCAATACTTCCTAAAATTAAAATTCTACCCAAGATGATAATTCTGCTCTATTTTCAGCCACCTTTGCCCAAATATTCTAAATGCCCATATGAAACGGAGACGCAGGGTGTATTTCACATGTGCATTTCAAAACCTGAGGGGGACAGAAGGGGAAAGCTTGTTTTTCCTAGACTGAAAGAGCTACAGGTCCAAGAGACATGAAGAAATTATCTTAAATCATAGAATCAATAAGGTTGGAAAAGACCTCAAAGATCATCAAGTCCAACCTGTCACCCAACACCTCATGACTACTAAACCATGGCACCAAGTGCCACATCCAATCCCCTCTTAAACACCTCCAGGGATGGTGACTCCACCACCTCCCTGGGCAGCACATTCCAATGGCTAACAACTCTCTCTGGGAAGAACTTTCTCCTCACCTCCAGCCTAAACCTCCCCTGGTGCAGCTTGAGGCTGTGTCCTCTTGTTCTGGTGCTGGTTGCCTGGGAGAAGAGACCAACCCCCTCCTGCCTACAACCTCCCTTAGATGCTATATTCAAGGTTGTTCCTGAAGCTTTTACACAGAAATGGATATGAAATTCTGGCACAACAAGAGACTACTCTTAGTGCATCTGAACAATGCTCCCAATTACAATATTACTTTACCATTTGCTGGATCCTGTGAAAGCTCTTCCCATGGAAGCTAAAGGCTTGCTCAAACAGGACTTTATCTTCGACCGTCCATTCATCAGGGAACGGAGTGAAGTTAGGGAGATCCGCAAGGGACTTCTCGATGTTGTGTTTGTGCCAGAACAACATGCCGAGAGCCTTTGGAAAGAAACAGTCCCCTTTTGGATTCAGTCAGCTCCATAAAAGGTTGAGGCAAATCCAATAAAAAAAGGCAAAACTTATTCGTTGAAAATAAGATTTTAATATCCGAGGTTTGTTCGACTTCTATTTACAATTCTGTTGGCTAATGGACTGCAGGTTACAAAACGCTCTTTGAATCATAGAATCAACGAGGTTGGAAAAGACCTAGGAGATCACCAAGTCCAACCTGTCACCCAACACCTCATGACTAACTAAACCATGGCACCAAGTGCCACATCCAATCCCCTCTTGAACACCTCCAGGGATGGGGACTCCACCACCTCCCTGGGCAGCACATTCCAATGGCTAACAACTCTCTCTGTGAAGAACTTTCTCCTCACCTCCAGCCTAAACCTCCCCTGGTGCAGCCTGAGACTGTGTCCTCTTGTTCTGGTGCTGGCTGCCTAGGAGAAGAGACCAACACCCTCCAGGCTACAACCTCCCTTCAGGTAGTTATAGAGAGCAAGAAGGTCTCCCCTGAGCCTCCTCTTCTCCAGGCTAAGCAACCCCAGCTCCCTCAGCCTCTCCTCACAGGGCTGTGCTCCAGACCCCTCCCCAGCCTTGTTGCCCTTCTCTGGACACCTTCAAGTGTCTCAATGTCCTTAAGAACCTGTTCTGTGCCCAGAACTGGACACAGGACTCAAGGTGTGGCCTAACCACTGCTGAGCACAGGGCACAATGACTTCCCTGCTTCTGCTGGCCACATTATTCTTGATGCAGGCCAGGATGCCATTGAACTTCTTGGCCACCTAGGCACACTGCTGGCTCATGTTCAGCTGCCTGTCAATCAGTAACCCCAGGTCCCTTTCTGCCTGGCAGCTCTCCAGCCACTCTGACCCCAGCCTGTAGCACTGCTTGGGGTTGTTGTGACCAAAGTGCAGCACCTAGCACTTGGATTTGTCAAATGCAATCATGTTGGACCCTGCCCATCTACCCACCCTGGCAAGGTCCCTCTGCAGAGCTCTCCTACCCTCTAACAGATCAAAACGTGCTCCCAACTTGGTGTCGTCTGTAAGCTTACTAATGGTGGACTCAATGCCCTCCTCCAGATCATCAATAAAGATATTGAACAGGATGGGGCCCAGCACTGATCCCTGGTGGACACCACTACTGCCTGGCTGCCAGCTGGCTGTGGCACCATTCACCACCACTCTCTGGGTTCGGCCCTCCAGCCAGTTCCTAACCCAGCTCAGAGTGCTGCTGTCCAAGCCAGGGGCTGACAGCTTGGCCAGGAGTTTGCTGTGGGGTAAAGTGTCAAAGGCCTTGCTGATGTCCAGGCAGACTACATCCACAGCCTGCCTGGTAATGAAGAGTGGACACAGCTGCATATTATTAAATGCATGAAAGCTGGACAATTTAACACTGGCATGGCAGCAGTAATTCTGCAGCAGAATGAACTAGGCTGACAGGCTTAAATTTGACCTGCTTGCTTACAAGTAGGTATCACCTACACAGTTCCTTACAGGTTTTCAGGCCTTTATTACCAGTCCACTCAGAAACCAAAAGAAAAAGCCAACCCCAAAACAACCAAACTTTTCAGCAGCCAGAGGATCATCCAAAATGCAAGCCTGAAAGTTCAAAGTGAGAGTAGTCTTTCTACAACTATCCAATCCACAAGTAACAAGACAGCAAATTCCATGTCATGTGCACCTAATAAAGAATGGAAATTTAAACACACACTCTTCCATAACTTAATTTCTTGATCATCTAAAAGACTTTTATGCTGGTTAGACTTCATTCCAGAGAATCAATGACAGATTTGACATCAAGTCTGCCATGGGAAGTGGGAAGCACAATCCACTTAGTTCCCAGCACACACTGCACACATGACCACCAAGGTGTTCATAAGCACTCCAAACTCCTCATTTCATAGAATCAGTTCAGGGTTGGAAGGGACCACAAGGATCATCTAGTTCCAAACCCCCCTGCCATGGGCAGGGACACCCCACACTACATCAGGCTGGCCAGAGCCTCATCCAGCCTGGGCTTAAACACCTCCAGGGATGGGACCTGGACAACCCATTCCAGGGCTTCACCACTCTCATGGGGAAGAACTTCCTCCTCACATCCAGCCTCAATCTCCCCACGTCCAGCTTCATTCCATTCCCCCTACTCCTATCACTACCTGAGATCCTGAGCAGTCCCTCCCCAGCCTTCCTGTAGCCCCCTTCAGATACTGGAAGGCCACAATGAGGTCACCTGGGAGCCTTCTCTTCCCCAGACTGAACAGCCCCAACTCCTTCAGTCTGTCCTCACAGGAGAGGTGCTCCAGCCCTCTGATCATCCTCCTGGCCCTTCTCTGGACACCTTTCAGCACCTCCACATCCCTCTTGGAATAGGGGCTCCAGACCTGGAGGCAGTACTCCAGGTGGGGTCTCCCCAGAGCTGAGCAGAGGGGGAGAATCACCTCCCTTGCCCTGCTGGCCACACTTCTCCTGATGCAGCCCAGGATCTGATTGGCTTTCTGGGCTGCAAGTGCACACTGAGAGCTCCTGCTGAGCTTCTCCTCCCCCAGCACCCCCAAGTCTCTCTCCTCAGGGCTGCTTTCCAGCCAGTCCCTGCCCAGCCTGGATTTGTGCCTGGGATTGCCTCCACCCAGCTGCAGGACCCTGCCCTTGGTCTTGTTGAACCTCCTGAGGTTGGCTTGTGCCCACCTCTCCAGCCTGTCAAAGTCCCTCTGGAACATCTTCTAATTTCCATTTCACATCTTCTAGTAACCTGGACATAGCAAACTTCTTGTTGAAATGGCAGGTGACAAGCACTAGGAACACCTACAAATATTCTGTACCAGAAGCACTTTTGAATATCAGTCATTTCTTGTAGACCTATTTTGAGATGCTGGAGTTCCCTCTTTTCCTTACCAAAACCCAAGCCATAAACAAACATGAAGCTGTAGGGATTCCCAACATTGTGACAGCTGCTTTTTCAGGTAGGAGTTGTCTAGTAAGTTTTTGCTGTTATGAGTTTCCATCCTCCAAAATCAAATTATACAACTTGCTTTTACTTGCACACCAAGTTTTATTATTTTTTTGCAATAGGCAAAAAAAACCCAAAAAAGTAAAGGAACAAGGTAAAAAACAGGCAAAAAACCTCAACAACAAACAAACAGCAGACAAACAAAAAGAAACAAAGGAAAAAAAAACAAACCCAAGTCCAACAGGAGTAAGCACAGACCAAGAAAAGTTTTATCTTCTACTTTCTATGGAAAGTTACTTTTAAAAAAGTGAATCCTAGAATCATGGAATAGAATCATAGAATCAACAAGATTGGAAAAGACCTCAGAGATCATCAAGTCCAACCTGTCACCCAACACCTCATGACTACTAAACCATGGCACCAAGTGCCACGTCCAATTCCCTCTGGAACACCTCTAGGGATGGTGACTCCACCACCTCCCTGGGCAGCACATTCCAATGGCCAATTCCTCTTTCTGGGAAGAACTTTCTCCTCACCTCCAGCCTAAACTTCCCCTGGCACAGCTTGAGACTGTGTCCTCTTGTTCTGGTGCAGCTTGCCTGGGAGAAGAGATCAACCCCCACCTGACTACAACCTCCCTTCAGGGAGTTGTATACACCAAGAATATCTCACATAAGCCTCCTGTTCTCCAGGCAAAACCCCAGCTCTCTCAGCCTCTCCTCACAGGGCTGTGCTCAAGGCCTCTCCCCAGCCTCGTTGCCCTTCTCTGGACACGTTCAAGTGTCTCAATGTCCTTCTTAAACTGAGGGGCCCAGAACTGGCCACAGAACTCAAGGTGTGGCCTAACCAATGCAGAGTACAGGGCACAATGACTTCCCTGCTCCTGCTGGCCACACAGGTAGTTGTAGAGAGCAAGAAGGTACCCCCTGAGACTCCTCTTCTCCAGGCTAAGCAACCCCAGCTCCCTCAGCCTCTCCTCACAGGGCTGTGCTCCAAACCCCTCCCCATCTTCGTTCCCCTTCTCTGGACACCTTCAAGTGTCTCAATGTCCTTCTTAAATTGAGATTTGTTTATTATTCTCAAACCTAGAACTTGATTTAAAAACAAACACAACCACCCAAACACCAAGCCAAAACCCACTCAAGATATTTTGTCCTTTTTTCCTGTGGTGTTTTGGGGTTTTTTTGTTGCTGCTGTTTGGTTGTTCTTTGGTTGTTTTGGTGTTTGGTTTGTTTCTGGTTTTGGCTGGGCTTTGCTTTTTTTTAATATGCAAGAAACCTTTCCAGTGCTGCCCCTATCACAATCAGTGATTCAAAACTGTACTGTATTTGAATTACAGTATTAAACATTAAGCTGTTTTCCTATGAAGTTGTAAGAAATACACACACACAGCTGCATGACATGCCCAGTGTATCAAGAAACATCCCAAACCTTTCAACATGCACATTGCAAGCTGAGCATGTCATGAAAACAAAGAGCACAATCTTTTGCAGAGAACCCAGAGCACAACTGTATTGCAGATCCATTTAAATGCAGTGTTTGCTGCTGTGCCTGAAGAGAAATGGTGTTAATTAATGGTAATAAGCAGGGGGGGAAAAGGGGAGCTGGAAGAGCTGTGTTCTACTTCAACATTAAAAACACCAACCCAACCCCCCAGCTTTAATAGACACTCTTCTTTCACAGCACTTACCTGTTCCACGTTGTATCCATGTTTTTCCTTTGCTATTGCTATATATTCATCCACTGTAACAAAGCAACAACAAAGAATTATTCTTAAGTACTTTTAGTCCTACAATGAGGCTAATATGACATTAATATGTCTGTGATTTGAGAAAATCACAGAGTCACAGAATCATTCAGATTGGAAAGCACCCTTGGGATCAAGTCCAACCATTAACCCTTCCCTACAAAGCCCACCCCTACACCATATCCCCAAGCACCACATCTAAACAATCTTTGAACACATCCAGGGTTGGTGACTCAACCACCTCCCTGGGCAGCACATTCCATTCTTTCTGTGAATTTTTTTTCCCTGATGTCCAGTCAAAACCTAGTTGCAGCTTGAGGCCATTCCCTCTCATTCTGTAGCTAGTTACAAGTGAGACGAGACCAGCACCAACCTCTCCACAATGTCCCTTCAGGTAGTTTGCTGAGAGCATTAGAGGTCTCCCTCAGTGACACAGAATTAGCTACCTAACATGGGAAAGCAATTTTCCCATGCTTTAATACACTGCATAGGCCCAGGTCCTCCAATGTTAAACACATCCATAGCTTTGTTAGTAAGTCCACTGCCTTTAATCCAACATTTAACTCTATAAACTTTTCACACAAGCTAATTCAGTGAAAAAGCAGCTTGCTTTCACATATTGTATTACAACAAAGCCAAAGAGGCTCCAAATATACATAATGAGGGATAGCCCACAGTAGTTTGGTCTTCAGAATAAAATAGTCAATGCTGGCATTTGACTTGCAATAGGGCAGCAGTGAAGTCTCAGTAAGATGGGCTTACTTCATAACCTTCTGTTCTGTATTTCCTGCTGTTATTACTACCTGGGCTACTTTTGGTGTGTGTATGAGATGCTTTACAACTAAGAGCTAAGACATTTCTAAGGCAAACAGGCAGGAGGACATGGAACTAGGCCTTGAAGGTTGTTTAGTGACTGTTTTGCAAGAGTGCTGAGGGAGTGCTTGCCATTGGGAGAGCAAGATTCCATATTTTAATCAGCAACTGTAAAAGCATAAAAAACAGATGAGGAAGTCCAGTTCTGGAGCCCCTATTACACGAGGGATATGGACGTGCTGGAAGGTGTGCACTTGCAGCCCAGAAAGCCAATCAGATCCTGGGCTGCATCAAGAGAAGTGTGGCCAGCAGGGCAAGGGAGGTGATTCTCCCCCTCTGCTCAGCTCTGCTGAGACCCCACCTGGAGTACTGCCTCCAGGTCTGGAGCCCCTATTCCAAGAGGGATGTGGAGGTGCTGGAAGGTGTCCAGAGAAGGGCCACAAGGATGATCAGAGGGCTGGAGCACCTCTTCTATGAGGACAGACTGAAGGAGTTGGGGCTGTTCAGTCTGCAGAAGAGAAGGCTCTGAGGTGACCTCATTGTGGCCTTCCAGTATCTGAAGGGGGCTCCAGGAAGGCTGGGGAGGGACTGCTCAGGATCTCAGGTAGTGATAGGACTAGGGGGAATGGAATGAAGCTGGAGGTGGGGAGATTCAGGCTGGAGGTGAGGAGGAAGTTCTTCCCCATGAGAGTGGTGAAGCCCTGGAATGGGTTGTCCAGGGAGGTGGTTGAGGCCCTGTCCCTGGAGGTGTTTAAGCCCAGGCTGGCTGAGGCTCTGGGCAGCCTGATCTAGTGTGGGGTGTCCCTGCCCATGGCAGGGGGGTTGGAACTGGGTGATCCTTGTGGTCCCTTCCAACCCTGACTGATACTATGAATTTATTTCAACCAGAGTGTAGCTGCTTACTGAAAGGCTATGTCTTATTTGACTCCACTCCTAAGAACACAAACACCTGGGTTAGTTTTAATTCCATTGTTCTTTTTTCCAGACATGTTAAAGATTAATGTAAAGAGATCCTAGCTCAATGATTATGCATATCCTAGATATTAATGTAGTTTTCACAGACCAACATTAATTTTCATCATGGCAGGAAGCCACTTTTCAATAGAGAACATGAAAATGCAATAATTAGGTAGTCAAATGCACCAGTACAGTATTTTTGAATCATTTTGCCATACCAGAGCCAGCTTTGGGCTGAACTTTCTGTCACTCTACAATTAAGTCCTACCAATTTAGATCTTCAGTGAGTACTTTTTTATTTTTAAAGAAAAAACTCTTCCAAGTCACCTTCTACACTGCACAGTTAAGTGGCAAATAAATTAAGCTGAAAGGAAGCATGGCTGAGGAAAGGAAACAATTATAGCCTCTTTATTCAAAAAGGACCAGAGGTATACTTGCCATGAACTGTTGCAGCAAAAGTGATTTATACTTTAAAGGAATTAATAAAGTGGTCACCCCACACACAGTGGTAGGGCATTTCATTGCTTACAGCCCCCACACAGTGGTAGGGCATTTCATTGCTTACTGCTCTGCTGTAGTAGAAGGTATGTTCCCTCCAATGTAGAGGGACACAAACCTCTAACTAATAGCAATTGGTAGAAATAGCCCTGAGGACTAGATTCTCATCACTGCATTCTCATAGTTTACTCCCTTACATTACATATGGGAAATTCTGACATAGGAGGCAGGTTTAAACTAGATGGAACAGATAACTGATGATGAGTTCTGTGTTTCAGGTCACATTTGAAGGGAGTAAACACTCAGTTCTTCCTGATAAGACAGCAATAACAATTTCCCCTTGAACTGAGCTTCAACACATCTTTTCTCACTTTATCTAAGGCAACTCCCTCTCCTAGAAATCCAGTGCTGCAAGTTCCTCATGCTTAGATATGTTAATTCTTTTACTCATAAGTAAAGGTTTCACAGACACCAATGATGAGACAACACAGGCAGTGTGATTTGAAAGAAAGACTTAACTATAAAATAAGAGAAGATGATCTTTCCTTTCCCAGGAGTTCTATAAATAAAAGAAGAGAGAAGCTTTGTATTTAATTTACTAATTTGCAGTTCAGTGTGTGTAAAGTCAAAAAACAAACAGCCACACCAGAGGGGGAAAAAAGAGAAAGTAGTATTTAGTTGTATTTAAGCATCCAAATTCCTTAGCAGGGAAGGACTTACACTTGGCATCTGGAATATTATGATATGGAGACCATACAAGCATCCCTCCATTATCTTTGTCAGTGTATTTTGTGGCACCTGTAAGTTAAAGACAAAATGAAAGAGTTAGGTAATTCTTATCAATTTGGGGACTTAGAGAACAACTATGCACAGAATAGTTTGTAGAAGATAACTGTATTAAGACCACCAGCCCAGCTACTAATGAAGGGGGGAGACAGAAGAGCAATGTGTGTGGGTGGGTGCTGGTCACAAAGGGAAAAAAAAACACCAAATAATCAATGCCACACAATTTCCTCAATACATCCAATGGCTACATTTACACTTATTACACTTAGGAAGTTCAGTCATAACTGGATATTAGACAGGATCCTGGCTACCATAATTAAAGTGCATTGTTAAAGTTGACAGGGATGCAAATTTTGGACGTATTTGTGTTGGAACAGTCCTCCAGAAGTTAGTTGTCTGTTAGTACTCCCAACACATATCACTATCATAGGATTACCAGAATCTGTGTTAAGTAAGAAGAGACACAGGGGGAGAATACAGTCACCATCCTTGATCTTTTCAGCAAGGAACTATACTAACAACCATGCAGGAACAATTCTGTTCTCTAGTTTGGATTTTCACAGACATGTAATTTTGACAGGCATAGCCATCCAAATTGTGCAGCTGTAGAAAGTAGTTAGGTGTAGAAGTCATCTTTTTTTGGTTGCTCTTCTCCCTTTAGCTTGACAGTGGTTTGTATTTGCCATCATCTTTGCAACCTTTAGATCCACTATGGATAGGAGCTTAAAAAGCAGCTAACTAGACAAACTAAGAGAATTCATGGGCCTTCCAAAATGAGATGTGTAAGACTAATAACCTAAAGTGCATCACAAACTCTGTAACAAGTTTACAATGCACATTCACTGAGTACCACTTTTGAGGCATAAGCAGTACTAAACTCTGAAACAGGTTTTGGTGTATAAGAACTAATTCCTTAGGATAACATTATCAGAACAAAAACCCATGACATTGCTAGTAATTAGGAATGCAGCATGTCCTGAGAGTATGCAAACATGCTATAGGCACAACATTGCTCTTGTTCACTCAGTTTTAGCAGCAGATGATCTAGTGTGGGGTGTCCCTGCCCATGGCAGGGGGGTTGGAACTAGATGATCCTTGTGGTCCCTTCCAACCCTGACTGATACTATGATACTATGACTGCTACTCTGTACTCCAAGCTTCAACCAAGACATGAGGGGAAAAATAGGACCACTAGCAAATGTCTGAAGATTAATATATCCTCATTTTTTCTTCTCTGCTATCAGGCAGACACCTACAGACAAGTGGATATTATGGATATCATCAGGTATTGAGTATTCAAGTGCTGATGTCAGTAAACAGTTTCAGAGTCCTATCATTTGCACCTGCAGGAGATCATGCCTGTGGTAACAGTTTCCTACTGAACTGCTACCCTCAAGCAGCTCCCACCAGAACAGCTCTTTCTGAAACAGTGTTGTTTGTCCAGCACAAATCAGACAACTTGCTTCTGTTCAGGTGGCATCTTGACACTGCCAAATGGAAAGCAAGAACGACAAAGGAAGGATGACATGCACACACGTGCTTGAAGGACAGCATCCTGCCCTCAACACAGCTGCAGTACAGGGATCCCTTCATCTCCATGTGCAGGACTATGATCTACCTTTGAGAATTGTTTACTTTCTGCTGCCCCAAGTACTCAAATCAGCAGCACTCCCCTTACTCAGGAAAAAGGCAAAAAAAAGCTGTGTCATATCTCAAGGGTCATGTTATCTGCAAGACCTACTCTTACTAGGGTTTTAAGCCAGTAAAGAAAAGAAAGCTCACGAGCTACACCTCAAATATAACAGCACCCCACTGCCCAAACCTCACATTCAAGCCACTTGGGAAAAAGTTTTCCTATTTCATCTGCTGCTGAAGTACCACTTAAAAAACAGGGCCAGCTGAAGATGACCCATGGGCACTCTCCACAGCTTTCTGAACACAGAAACTATCAGCAAACTGGCACACTGGAAATTTCATCTCAGCATTGGACTAGATAGACTGGGAGGATGCTGTTCTGTACACAACTTTAAGTACCAAGAGTATAATGAAGATCTAGAATCATGCAAGACTTAATGGGGGGATCGTGGGGCAGCATGGCAACATAAAAGTACCACCAGCTGCTCAAGACTGAGCTTTGGGAGTAGGAACAGAAATATGGAAACTAACAGGAGGAGCAAAATGTCAAAAGTAAAGGGCAGGAAAACCTTCAAAATCAGTCCATGATCCCATGATTGCAAATACACAAATCAATCAGGGAATGTGCAGACAGATAGCATGGAATGGCAAACATTATACATTTCACCATAGCATTCCATAATTTCCATTTAAGAAAGTCTGTTTTCTTAGAGAAAGATTAGGGGGAAGAGTTAAGGACATACACAGAAATTAATTCCCTGAGTGGCCTTAAAAAGCATAAAATAATCCTCTTGACAGCTGCCTCCACTCCAGTGAAGACTAAGGAGAGTAAAGGAAAACAAAGATTTCGGCATTAATGAAAGCAAAATTCATGCTAAAGCCTTTGGGAAGCCCAAATCTGAGCAGAGTAAAACTTCTCTGGCAGTTTTATGTGTGGATGACACAACAGCATGGTGCACCTCCAGTGACAGACTTCTTCACCACAGTTTCCAGCAGAACGCAAACAGGCCACAACGTAACAGCACCCAGCTTTGCAAAATCCTGCCTGCTACATTTAGGGGTGGGTCAGAAAGTACAAGCAGAAATGATTTCACCTCGGGATTGAAGGACTATGAGGGAAAACAGCATGAGGGGACAAAAATCTGGAATACAGTTGATGCTTCATAAACTCAGGA
Organism: Melanerpes formicivorus; assembly: GCF_026170545.1. Lineage (NCBI taxonomy): Eukaryota > Metazoa > Chordata > Aves > Piciformes > Picidae > Melanerpes > Melanerpes formicivorus. The sequence continues at coordinate 665,727 of NW_027142509.1, forward strand.
AATTAGGCCAGAAATGTAAGATTTGTATTTCATTGAAACTCTTTTTTTTTGCTGCAGTATTAAAACTTCTCATTGCAGTAGTAGCCAGTGGCAAATAAAGATGCCATCTTCTTTACAGCACTGAGGGCTTGCTTGCAAGAAGGGAATGGGGAGGAAGGGGTGGGAAAGAGCATGTTTAGGCTACCTGGTAATTGTTGCTTCCAACCACAAGCTAATTCTCCCAGGAGACACTAACAGTTGATTCACTTTTTTATTAAGAGGAAAAAAAAATCATAGATGAATTCACTTAGGTTAAAAAATTTACTGCCATCTCAGATGAACTCAGGTTAAAAAGTTTACTGCCCTCCCAACTTTAACAATGAATGTTTTGGTCCTCAATGAATAGAATAAGCCAGGTTGGAAGAGACCTTCAAGATCATCGTGTCCAACCTATCATTCAACACCACCCAGCCAACTAAACCATGGCACCAAGCACCCCATCAAGTCTCCTCCTGAACACCTCCAGTGATGGTGACTCCACCACCTCCCCAGGCAGCCCATTCCAATGGGCAATCACTCTCCCTGTGTAGAACTTCCTCCTAACATCCAGCCTAAACCTCCCCTGGTGCAGCCTGAGACTGTGTCCTCTTGTTCTGGTGCTGGTTGCCTGGGTGAAGAGATCAACCTCTGCCTGTCTACAACCTCCCTTCAGGGAGTTGTAGAGAGCAATAAGGTCACCCCTGAGTCTCCTCTTCTCCAGGCTAAGCAACCCCAGCTCCCATACAGCATTGCTTACAAATATTTTTCACCCCAGGCTAAGGGAGGCCAAAGGATTTGTTTTATTCTACTCCTTTTAGTATTCTCTGTGTGTGTACCAGTGATGAATTTTTATCTTAGACTTCTACCTAGTTTCATCCATCAATTCCATTCTCCCACCTATTTGAGGGAGCTGAAAAAAACCCCAAAGCACTGTAAATAAACACACATTCTAAACTCTCTCCCTCAAAAAAAGGGGGGCATTAAACTAGTCCCCAGAAGAAACAGCATTAATTAGCACCTATGCCCATATGGACAAACCTACAGGAATAAGGGAGTATTTGCTGCAACAAAAAAGGTGATCTAAACATAGCTGTAAGAGAGTAACAATGCAGGACAAAAAGCTATGCTAACAAAGTTTCTCTATGAAATTATGCCTCAAAACTCCTCAGGAAAAAAACCCAAACCACCAAAAGAAGTCAGATGAAAGCATGAGATCTTGCTGTGGCCATCTGAGGAGGTCTGTCTGCTGACATGATATGTATTGTTACAGACCTTTTCCTTTAAAAAAAGAGGAAAATTTGTTAAGACATGGGTGTTCAAAAAATAGTTACTCTCCTCTTGCCCTAGTCACCAAAACACACAAATGAGAAGGAAAAAAATAGTCTACATTATGCTTCTTTGCACAAGACTTTAATTAAAGAAAGATTTCCATCATTAAGGAAATCGATAAAGGAGAATACTTTAATCCCCAGTTATTGGGGAAACAAGTATTAGTTGAATTCGTGGTACCACAGAATGCTCCACTCTCCAGGAACACTTAGGAGCTGTGAAAACAAAAAGCTAGTTACAAGAGCATAAAGTTAAGTTCTGCCCTTACAAACGCAATGATACTGTTACACATACAGTTTACAAAACAGAAACCACAGGGCCTCCCTTGTAAGGGCCAAAGAGCTCTGATCAAAATAAAACCAAGCACTATGTGGTTTTCTAATTTAAGTGGCCTATAGGAGAAACAAACCCAGTCTGCAGGTTAGATAGGTTTTATTTAGGTTTATTCTTATGTAGGCAGTGTAAAAATAAAGGGTGCAAACGGTTAGTTTTATTAACAAAGAGACCTAGACTACACGCTCCTTTCAAAGGAAAAGGCATTTCCTTATGCCAAGATCATGCATCCATTTAATCCCACCCTCCCCCTTTCTTTCCCCCGGCCTTTTCTTTGGCCTGTGGGGACTTGTGCCCATCAAGAGGGGCTCCCTCCCGCTTTAGGAGGCACTATGAGAGAAGCTCTGGCCCAATCCTCTTCCGGTAGGAAATCATCTGACACCAATGGAGCCTGTTTGGAGAGCAGGAAAGTAGATAGGCTTCATCTGACCACTACAGCAAAACGCATCAACGCTCCTACGGTCTCACTGTAGTAAGGCAAGACAGTATTCCAGCTATTAACTTGCTAAAACCGAGTACCAGGCTATGCGAGCGTACCCAGTATTCCTCGGGGCGGTGCTTGGGAGGGGGGGGGGAGGCTGGGGGTGAGGAAGGCGGAGGAGAGCAGCTCAGCCTGCAACAGCGGGTCTAACGAGGTTACTACAGCACACAAAACCAGGGGCAGGAGTTTCCCACCAAGCGCATCTTCCACCCAGCGCCTCCAGCCCGCAGCCCGGTCCGCTCCGCTTCCGGCAGGGCGCATCACTTCTTCCCACCCCTGCCCGGCAACATCCATCAGCCCTCCTCGAACATTTGTAAATCATCTTATTAATATATTAGGTACGCTACGGTTAAGGGGGAAGGGGAGGTACCCACAGGGGAAAAAAAAAAAAAAAAAAGAAAAGTTAAAAAAACGGAAAAAAAAACCCAAAAGCATCAAATCTTCTCCTGCCCCGCAGCCTCCCGTCGGGCATTATAGTACGGGGGATAATGGAGTGAAATTTTCCCACAGCGTTGCCCCCACCCCTCACCCCCAACCCGGAGCGCGCAGAGATCACAAGGCTGCCCCTGCCAGCCTCCCGCCGCCGGCACCGGATCGCCAACACAAAGGCTTAAAAGCAAAATAAATGCAACCCCGCGGCCGCTGCCGCCGCCAGGAGAGCGCCGAACCCCCTCCCCCGCCCCCCGGCACCCAACCCATCCCTCCCGCCTCGGGAGCGGCGGCAGCAAGACGTCAGGTTAAAGCTGAAAAGCTATTTACCGGGCTCGAAGTCGGGAATGCGCGCCTGGTATTCTGCTCCGACCCTCATTCCTACATCTGCAACGCAAAGCGGGAAGAGAAATTAACGGCTAGGGTGTCCCTAAGTGGGGCGGGGAGCGGGAGGGCGCCGTCCCAGGCTACCGCCGTGTGGCGGGCGGGCTGGCGGACGCGCCGCCCGGGAGCCCCCGCCGTCTCGCCGCTGCCGTATGGAATAAGCCACCTCCCCCCCCCGCCACCCCGCCCGCTGCCGCCTCAGATTAATCCCCGACGACCGCCGGGGAGGGGGCCGGAGGGGGAAGGGGGAGTTTATTTCAGCGGAACAATGGGGACGGCGGCAGCGGCGGCTCCCGGGAGACACTCCCCATCGTTAAGCACCGCGGGGCCGCCCGGCAGACGCGGGGCCGCGCCGCGCGCTCCCGTGCACACACTCGCTCCCCTCCCTCCGCTTCCTTTCCCTTCCCCTCTCCTCCCCTCCCGTCCACGGCCCGGCCCGCCGCAGTACAGACGCGCGGTGGCGGCAGCAGAAGAGTAACGGCGGCGGCAGCACCCGCGCCGCCCCGACACCGGCGCAGGGAAAGGGGAGGCGGCTCGACTCAGTTCACCGCCCCTCCCGCCACCTCCGCCACCCCCTTCCCCCGCTGGCGGGGCGGCCCGGGGCCGGCCCCAGGCTCGCACCGTGCTCGTCGCCACTGTCACCGCCGCCGCTTTCCGGCTCCGAGTAGTGCCCGTTGGAGGGGCTGCTCCTCTTGGTGCCATTGGGGGCTGCCCGGCTCCTGCCCCCCAAAAGCTCCGCTCCCCTCTCCATCATGCCCGGCATGTTAGGGCCTGGCGGGGGGAGAGCGGCAGCAGCCTGGGCTGCTGAGGGGGGGAAGTTAATATAGAGCCGCCATGCTACCCCCTCCCCGCCCCCACCTCGGGCCGCCGCGGCGCCGGCACCTCCTCCCCCCCCCCTCCCCCGCTCTCCCCCTCCCCCCTCCCCGCGCTCCCCCCTCCCCGGCGGTTGCGCAGCCCCCGGTAATCCCTCCGCGCCGGATCTAGCCGAGGGGGCGGGGATGCCAGCAGAGGCTGGGTGGGGATGCTGGGAGAGCTCCGGTGGCGCGGCGGTGGGATTCCGGCCACGCCGATAACAAGGCCTCGCCGCTGGGCCGGGGAGGTTCCCCCGGCTGGTGAAGACGAGAGGGAACTATTTCCCCCGGCGGCGCACGGATCCCGGCGGGGAGGGCGGCCTGGTGTGACAGGAGGTGCTGGGCCGCCATGGCCGCAGCGACAGAGTTGTTTGGAAGAGGAAGGGGTCCTGGTGGCCCCGGCGGCCTGGCCGTGGGGTTGAGCCAGTGTGCGGGGGGGGGGGGTGTGGGTGGGTGAGGGGTGAGGGAGAAGGGGGGAGCCTGGGATTGCGGGGGGCGGGCGGCGGAGCAGGACCGCAGGGCGGTCACCTTGGGCCACGACCCCGGCTGTGTAAGTTGACGCCGGCCATGGCTGGGGGCCGGCCCTGTCGGCCTCCTCGGGCGGGGCCGCCTGCACAGCCGGGGCTTTTGGGAGCGTGCAAGCCAGGGTCAAGTCAGAGTGAAGGGGTGAGGGGATTAAAAGAAGAGGGAAGCCAGCGCAGCATTGCAGGTGGTTGCAAGTGAAGTGCTGTGCAGCAGTGCTGATTTCCCTGTGTGTGCGCACCACCCAGCTCACAGCGAACCATCCAGGGTTTAAGAGATGACAAAGGCTGAGCTACAAGCCGCTAACAGGCTTGTTACTTAACCCGGAGGTGCTTTGGTCTGGCTTGTTTCTATGCGAATACATTTAACGTCGTTGTGCCTATCCATTATAGATGTGTTAAAGGCATGTTTAATGGCAGTCTCATATCCTTGTGTAAGCCAAAAATTAGGAACTTAAGGTTACTGTGTATTGCTGTGTCAAGTCTCATGTTCCAGCTAAGGCTGTCTGACACAGTTCTTTATCCGGTGTCTCATCTCAGCCGTTCTGCCCAAACTTTGCCCTGGCAGCTGTCTGCCCCAAGGTTGTTGATGGATTGATTCGTAAAAGAGCACTACCTGGAATGATGCAGCTGCTTTCTAACAGATTAAGGAAAGATGAGTACTTAAGTGTCCCTAGTTATTTACAAGTAGGGTAGCTTGCCACGGTGAAGGATGAGACCCGACCTGGAGTACTGCATCCAGTTCTGGAGCCCCTATTACAGGAGGGATATGGACATGCTGGAACTGTGACATGCAGTGACTGGCTGGAAAGCAGCCCAGGGGAGAGAGACTTGGGGGTGCTGGGGGAGGAGAAGCTCAACAGGAGCTCTCAGTGTGCACTTGCAGCCCAGAAAGCCAATGAGATCCTGGGCTGCATCAGGAGGAGTGTGGCCAGCAGGGCAAGGGAGGTGATTCTCCCCCTCTGCTCAGCTCTGGTCAGACCCCACCTGGAGTACTGCCTCCAGGTCTGGAGCCCCTATTACAAGAGGGATGTGGAGGTGCTGGAAGGTGTCCAGAGAAGGGCCAGGAGGATGATCAGAGGGCTGGAGCACCTCTCCTGTGAGGACAGACTGAAGGAGTTGGGGCTGTTCAGTGTGCAGAAGAGAAGGCTCCCAGGTGACCTAATTGTGGCCTTCCAGTATCTGAAGGGGGCCTACAGGAAGGCTGGGGAGGGACTGCTCAGATCTCAGGTAGTGATAGGAGTAGGGGGAATGGAATGAAGCTGGAGGTGGGGAGATTCAGGCTGGAGGTGAGGAGGAAGTTCTTCCCCATGAGAGTGGTGAAGCCCTGGAATGGGTTGTCCAGGGAGGTGGTTGAGGCCCTGTCCCTGGAGGTGTTTAAGCCCAGGCTGGATGAGTCTCTGGCCAGGCTGATGTAGTGTGGGGTGTCCCTGCCCATGGCAGGGGGGTTGGAACTAGCTGATCCTTGTGACCCTTCCAACCCTGACTGATACTATGAAATCTTAAGAGGAGTGGGTGAGGGAACTGGGATTGTTAAATCTGGAGGAGAGGAGGCAGAGAGGAGACCTCATTACTCTCTACAGTTACCTAAAATGAGCTCGCAGTGAGATGGGGATTGGTCTCTGCTCCCTAGTATCAAGTGACAGAACTGAAGGAAATAGCCTCAAGTTGCACCAGGGAAGGTTTGGAATGGATTTAATTATTTGGTATTGGAAACATTTCTTTACTGAAAGGCACTAGAATGGGTTGTCCAGGGAGATGGTGGAGTCACTGTCCCTGGAAGTGTTCAGAACATGTGTAGACTTGGTGCTTTGGGACATGGTTTCATGGAATCATAGAATTGTTAGGGTTGAAGGGGACTTCAAGGATCATCTAGTTCCACCCCCCCTGCCATGGGCAGGGACACCCCACACTAGATCAGGTTGCTCAGCGCCACATCCAGGCTTAAAAGCCTCCAGGGATGAGGCTTCTACCACCACCTTGGGCAACCTGTTCAGTGTCTCCCTTTAATGGTCATGGTGGTATTAGGTTGACAAGCTCAATGATTGTAGAGGTCTTTTCCAAACAGTGCCATGATTCGATGTTAGCAGGGTTGTCTGACACTTGTATTGAAGTCAGCCCAGTATGGCTAAATTCTACACTTGTGAAGAACCTCTGTTTTGCATGTGTTCTGGGAATATTGCTGTCTCAAGAAGCTGTATTTGTGACACATTTTGGCAGCTATCAAAATGGGGAGAAAACATGTTCTGGCTCCTGTAGGCTTGCTTTACTGTCTCTCCAAGAGTTGGAAAGACTAATAAGGCAGAATCAAATGTGGTTGACGACCTTCAAGTGCCTCAACAACTGAGTGAAAAAAACTGTAATGTCACCTCACAGTTTAATATACACCCCAAAAAAAAAGAAAAAAACAAACAAAAATCACCACCAAAAAAAACAACAAAAAAATAACATAAAACACAAATACCAGAACCATAGAATCATAGAATCAATGAAGTTGGAAAAGACCTCAAAGATCATCAAGTCCAACCTGTCACCCAAGAACTCATGACTACTAGACCATGGCACCAAGTGCCACATCGCGTCCCCTCTTGAACACCTCCTGGGATGGTGACTCCACCACCTCCCTGGGCA
>NW_027142509.1:677703-746394 GCF_026170545.1 Melanerpes formicivorus
CTGATGCTTAAAACTATTGGACCTACATAAAAAATACAGTTTTGCTATTCCTGCATGGCATGGTTGGTTTCTTTGGTTGTTTGGGGGGGGTGTGTGTGTTGTTTCCTTTTTTGTTTTAAATGCAAACCAAAAGAAGTGCTCTGATCTTCGTGTGCTAAACCTATGCTTGATTCTTTCTTGTCAGATTGTCCATTGCTGAAGAGGTGACCATTTGCTACAAGTTAATGATGGTTATGTGGTCTCCTATTTTTCCTTTTTTTCTCATTTTACAATTGGTTCAGTTGATAAAGACCTGTAAGATCATCAAGTTCAACTGTTGATCTAACACCACCATGGCCACTAAACTGTCTATGAAGTGACATTACACAAAGAACGTTCTGTGCAAGCTTTTCTCCTTGCAGTCAATAATACCCAACACGCATTCCTTGAGAAAAATGTCCTTTAACACATCCCATAATAATAATAAATTAGTATAAAATAAAATAATTAGAAATTAAATTGTTATAAATACCATAATTGTTGTTGAGCTGACAGCTGCTAAGCTGTCAGCTCGTGGCTTGGACTGCAACACTCTGTGCTGGGTTAGGAACTGGCTGGAGGCTGAGCCCAGAGAGTGGTGGTGAATGGTGCCACAGCCAGCTGGCGGCCAGGCACTAGTGGTGTGCCCCAGGGATCAGTGCTGGGCCCTGTGCTCTTTAACATCTTTATTGATGATCTGGATGAGGGGATTGAGTCAGTCATCAGCAAGTTTGCAGATGACACCAAGTTAGGAGCAGATGTTGGTCAGTTAGAGGGTGGAAGGGCTCTGCAGAGGGACCTCAACTGACTGGACAGATGGGCAGAGTCCAACAGGATGGCATTCAACGAGTCCAAGTGCCGAGTGCTGCACTTTGGCCACAACAACCTCATGCAGAGCTACAGGCTGGGGTCAGAGTGGCTGGAGAGCTCCCAAACAGAGAGGGACCTGGGGGTACTGATTGACAGCCACCTAAACATGAACCATCAGTGTGCCCAGTTGGCCAAGAAGGCCAATGGCATCCTGGCCTGCATTAGGAATAGTGTGGCCAGCAGGAGCAGGGAAGTCATTGTGCTCTGTACTCTGTATTGGTTAGGCCACACCTTGAGTCCTGTGTCCAGTTCTGGGCCCTTCAGTTTCAGAAGGACATTGAGACACTTGAACATGTCCAGAGAAGGGCAACGAGGATGGGGAGAGGCCTTGAGCACAGCCCTGTGAGGAGAGGCTGAGGGAGCTGGGGTTGTTTAGCCTGGAGAAGAGGAGGCTCAGGGGAGACCTCATTGCTCTCTACAACTACCTGAAAGGTGGTTGTAGCCAGGAAGGGGTTGGTCTCTTCTCCCAGGCAACCAGCACCAGAACAAGGGGACACAGTCTCCCCTGGTGCAGCTTGAGACTGCTCTTGTTCACCCCTGTTCTTGGTCACCCCTGAGACCTCATTCAATATAGCTGTGCCTGGCTCTTCAGGCTGCATTATTGCCTGTGTTGCAGTTGGAACAGGGATTACTGTTCAGGGATTATTATTTTTTGGTACTTTTTAGCTCACTCCCTTCTAAGAAACTGCACTTTCTGAAATGAGCAGCATGTTTTTGAAGTGTCTGCTTCTGGTAGTGGTAACACTTGGTGTTTCTACTTAGCACCAAGGATTGCTGTGCAGGCCAAACTCACTGCTAAATCTTGTGTACATGGTGATGCAGAGGTAAAAGCCTGCACCTGTGAGGAGGAATGGGGAGGACAGGTGACACTAAACTCACCAACAAGGGATTCGACTCCAAATATGTCACATTAGGTATAAAGCCAAGGGAGTTATAAGGGTGAAGCTCTCTTATTTAATGGCTGTCATCCAAGGAGGAATCTGTCCATTCTGCCTTTGATCCCAATCCATGACTTCCTGAATCCATTTTCAGAATCCAGCTCCTGAATCCAGTTCTCATTTGCTGTTCAGTCCCGTCTGGGACCTCTGCCACAGCATCAGTGGTGACAGTGGCATAGTTAGTACCAGGGGGGCTGGGTTCAGTATTGGCTTTGTATATATTTAATATTATTATGTTAATTTTAATTAGTTTTCCAATTTGTATTGGCATTACTCCCTTTCATTTCCTTTTGGGATGGGAGAGGGGTTAATAGAAAGTGTCTCCTACTTGTTTAGTGTCCAGCCCAGCCCTAACGGTTAACAGTTGTATAATGCTTTCAGGACTGATGATTCTCTCTTCTATCTGAGGCAGTTAAAACTACATAAATATAAACCTGAAACCCATGCTCTTGCATTTGAGGGTATGGATGAATACAGAAAGGGTCACTCCTCTCTAGGAATATTCTCGTGGGGAAGGTTCATCAGTTCACAGTGTTTGTGCTGGAGTGCTTGTTAAGCCAGGAGGAAAAACAAAAGCTCATGCTTATATAACTTTAGGATGGAAATGCTGGATGCCACAATAGCTTTCAGATACACACACACTAAACTTTCAACTGCTATAGTTGTTACTCATATGCTGGAGGTGAAGGTTTTACTTGCTTACATAGTTCACTGTCTTTTCATCTGCATTACATCTCTTTTAATGAAGGTGAATTTTGTCCTTGGTTTAAGGGTCTTCCTAATTAAAACTTGAAATGTGTTACAGTCTGGGAGGCTGTTAGGAGGCCCATTTTTGGTAGACATCTAGTGTTTTCAAAAGTCAAAGAGATAATAGAATAGAATAGAATTAACCAGGTTGGAAAAGACCTTCAAGATCATGGAGTCCAGCCTATCACCCAACACCATCTAATCAACTAAACCATGGCACCAAGTGCCTCATCCAGTCTCTTCCTAAACACCTCCAGTGATGGTGACTCCACCACCTCCCTGGGCAGCACATTCCAATGGCCAATCTCTCTTTCTGGGAAGAACTTCTTCCTAACATCCAGCCTAAACCTCCCGTGACACAGCTTGAGACTGTGTCCTCTTGTTCTGGTGCTGGCTGCCTGGGAGAAGAGACCAACACCTTCCAGGCTACAACCTCCCTTCAGGTAGCTGTAGAGAGCAAGAAGGTCTCCCCTGAGCCTCCTCTTCTCCAGGCTAAGCAACCCCAGCTCCCTCAGCCTCTCCTCACAGGGCTGTGCTCCAGACCCCTCCCCAGCCTTGTTGCCCTTCTCTGGACATGTTCAAGTGTCTCAATATCCTTCTTAAATTGAGGTGCCCAGAACTGGACACAGGACTCAAGGTGTGGCCTAACCAGTGCAGTGTACAGGGGCAGAATGACCTCCCTGCTCCTGCTGGCCACACTGTTCCTGATGCAGGCCAGCATACCATTGGCCTTCGTGGCCCCCTGGGCACACTGCCGGCTCATGTTCAGCTGCTATCAACCAGCACCCCCAGGTCCCTCTCTGCCTGGCTGCTCTCCAGCTGCTCTGTCCCCAGCCTGTAGCACTGCATGGGGTTGTGGTGAGCCTGGTTTCAGAGTTGCAGTCTGAACAGATACTGCACAACTGCCTAAATCGTCTCTGACAGCTGATGCCTCTGTTGATGTTTCGTGTTTCACTTCTAACAGACGTATGTCCTAGCCCATCTGCTCATTCCCTATCTTCACCTTCCTTTGTGCCATACTCTCTGTTTTGGTCAGGTTTGGATACTACAGTGCCAAATTTTCAAAGCATGACCTGGCACTGTACCATGTGACTTCACACAGAAGCTTGCTTTATCAATTAACCGTGGCAGTCTTTGCTTCACAATAAGCCATGGGAGCCCAGGAAGCAATCCTGTTGTATTTATCAAAACAGTTTGCATTTCATGGAGCTTCTGTGTTCATGATTGAACATCTGTAAAAGGTGAGCTCCTTATGAACATCCTATCTCTTTAACATGCTCTTTAACATCTTTATTGATGATCTGGATGAGGGCATTGAGTCCATCATCAGTAAATTTGCTGACAACACCAAGCTGGGGGCAGGAGTTGATCTGCTGGAGGGTAGAGAGGCTCTGCAGAGGGACCTTGACAGGCTGGACAGATGGGCAGAGTCCAAGGGCAAGAGATTGAACACATCCAAGTGCCAGGTTCTGCACATTGGCCACAGCAACCCCATGCAGTGCTACAGGCTGGGGTCAGAGTGGCTGGAGAGCAGCCAGGCAGAGAGGGACCTGGGGGTGCTGGTTGATGGTAGGCTGAACATGAGCCGGCAGTGTGCCCAGTTGGCCAAGAGGGCCAATGGCATCCTGGCCTGCATCATGAACAGTGTGGCCAGCAGGAGCAGGGAGGTCATTCTGCCCCTGTACACTGCACTGGTTAGGCCATACCTTGAGTCTTGTGTCCAGTTCTGGGCTTCTCAGTTTAGGAAGGAGGTTGGCTTGCTGGTACGAGTCCAGAGAAGGGCAGTGAAGTTGGTGAGGGGTTTGGAACACAGCCCTGTGAGGAGAGGCTGAGGGAGCTGGGTTTTTTTCATCTGGAGAAGAGACTCAGAGGAGACCGTATTGCTCTCTACAACTACCTGAAGGGAGGTTGTAGGCAGGTGGATGTTGGTCTCTTCTCCCAGGCAGCCAGCACCAGAACAAGAGGACACAGTCTCAGGCTGCACCAGGGGAGGTTTAGGCTGGATGTTAGGAAGAAGTTCTTCATAGAAAGAGTGATTGCCCATTGGAATGTGCTGCCTGGGGAGGTGGTGGAGTCACCATCACTGGGGGTGTTGAGGAGGAGACTTGATAGGGTGCTTGGTTGCATGGTTTAGTTGTTTAGGTGGTGTTGGATTGGTTGATGGGTTGGACACGATGATCCTGCAGGTCTCTTCCAACCTGGTTTATTCTATGTATTCTATGTATCTGGCAGTGCCTCAGCTGAATACATTGTAAGAAAAGCAACCAAAATTGGAAAAGGCATAAAACCCCCAGAGCAGGCATCCAAGTGTTTACACACATTAGCAACACATCAGACTTTAAGGTCACTAGGACTAGATACAAATTCAATGCCAATAAAGGCCCTGGAAAAAATGCTACTATGGTCTGCTGAAGCTCATAACATCAGGAGCTTTTCCCAGTGCAGCTGCAGAAAATACCAGCAAGGGATGAGGTAGGAGGAGAAAACTGATAATCTCTGTATTTCAATATTAAATGCTTAAAAAAAGTGGTGCTAAGCTAGTTGCAGAGTGGTTTGTTTGTTGGTTTTGTTTTCTTTTCTTTCTTTCTAGATTTATGTTTCCAAATTGTTTGGCTAATTTTGTGCATTGCTTCCCCGTCAGAGAATGCAACAAAGTTCAGTCTGCAGAGAAAGTAAACACTAGGACTGTAATCATAGTATCATAGTATCAGTCAGGGTTGGAAGGGACCACAAGGATCATCTAGTTCCAACCCCCCTGCCATGGGCAGGGACACCCCACTTCTAGATCAGGCTGCCAGAGCCTCATCCAGCCTGGTCTTAAACACCCCCAGGGACGGGGCCTCGACCACCTCCCTGGACAACCCATTCCAGGGTTTCACCACTCTCATGGGGAAGAACTTCTTCCTCACCTCCAGCCTGAATCTCCCCACCTCCAGCTTCATTCCATTCCCCCTAGTCCTATCACTACCTGAGATCCTGAGCAGTCCCTCCCCAGCCTTCCTGTAGCCCCCTTCAGATACTGGAAGGCCACAATGAGGTCACCTGGGAGCCTTCTCTTCTGCAGACTGAACAGCCCCAACTCCTTCAGTCTGTCCTCACAGGAGAGGTGCTCCAGCCCTCTGAATCATCCTCGTGGCCCTTCTCTGGACACCTTCCAGCACCTCCAGATCCCTCTTGTAATAGGGGCTCCAGAACTGGACACAGTACTCCAGGTGGGGTCTCACAATCCAGCCTGCTGACAGGGAGCTCAGTAAGTGGGGAATACACCGTGAAACGTTCGGCTTGGAAACACCCTGCAGTGAAGTGAGAACAGTTTGGGTTGTGTCTGGGCTTTTTTTTCCCTTCCCTGTTGTGGGGTGGTGTTCTTCTGAAACGGGGGTTGGTCTCTGGCAGTTGAGAAACGTTCTGAAACTGAAATAGTATGAGGAGCAGATATAGTTGGTAAAATTGTGAGGGAAGAGATTAACTTTATGTAACTCCAACACAGGAATTCTGAGCACATGTAAGGCAAAAGCTATGAAATACAAGCCCTGTGCAGTATGCTTCCCCTCTGTGTTGAGTATAGTATTTTACTGGGTACTTTTGGAGGTGTTTTACACAGTATCACAGTATCACCAAGGCTGGAAGAGACCTCAAAGATCATCAAGTCCAACCTGTCAACACCTCAGGACTAGACCATGGCACCAAGTGCCATGTCCAATGACCAATGACTCCCTCGGTGAAGAACTTTCTCCTCACCTCCAGCCTAAACTTCCTGTGGTGCAGCTTGAGACTGTGTCCTCTTGTTCTGGTGCTGGTTGCTAGAGAGAAGAGACCAACCCCTTCCTGGCTACAACCACCTTTCAGGTAGTTGTAGAGAGCAATAAGGTCACCCCTGAGCCTGATCTGGATGAGGGGATTGGGTCCATCATCAGTAAATTTGTAGGTGACACCAAGCAGGGGGATGAGTTGATCTGTTAGAGGGTTGGAGAGATCTGCAGAGGGACCTTGCCAGGCTGGGCAGATGGGCAGAGTCCAAGGGCATGAGATTGAACACATCCAAGTGCCAGGTTCTGCACATTGGCCTCAACAACCCCATTCAGTGCTACAGGCTGGGGTCAGAATGGCTGGAGAGCAGCCAGGCAGAAAGGGACCTGGGGGTGCTGGTTGACAGCAGCTGAACATGAGCCTGCAGTGTGCCCAGGTGGCCAAGAGGGTCAATGACATCCTGGCCTGTATCAGGAACAGTGTGGCCAGCAGAAGCAGGGAGGTCATTCTGCCCCTGTACTCAGCACTGGTTAGGCCACACCTTGAGTCCAGTGTCCAGTTCTGGGCACAGAACAGGTTCTTAAGAAGGACATTGAGACACTTGAATGTGTTCAGAGAAGGGCAATGAGGCTGGGGAGAGGTCTTGAGCACAAGCCCTATGGGAAGAAGCTGAGGGAGTTGGGGTTTTTTCGTCTGGAGGAGAAGAGGCTCAGGGGAGACCTCATTTCTGTTTAAAACTCCCTGAAGGGAGGTTGTAGCCTGGAGGGGGTTGGTCTCTTCTCCCAGGCAGCCAGCACCAGAACAAGAGGACACAGTCTCAAGCTGTGCCAGGGTAAGTTTAGGCTTGAGGTGAGGAGAAAGTTCTTCCCAGAGAGAGTTGTTAGCCATTGGAATGTGCTGCCCAGGGAGGTGGTGAACACCTCCATCCCTGGAGGTGTTCCAGAGGGGATTGGACATGGCCGTTGGTGCCATAGTTTAGTAGTCATGAGGTCTTTGGTGACTGGTTAGACTTGGTGATCTTTGAGTTCTTTTCCAACCTTATTGATTCTACCATTCTATTTTTGTTTCCAGTCTGTGTGGCCGAGTAACTTGTGCATCACCTCCTGCAATTTGTTATCCTATCAATTAATGTAGGTGAGAGCTTAGCAAAAGACATAGGGTAGTACACAAATGAAATTCAATTTAAAGATTTCCAGGTAAGTGGCAGTTCATTATAACTTTGCCTTACAATCCTGGTTGTTGACAGTTTATGCTTTTGCAAAGAACTTGTTTTACTGAGAACAAAAGGTAGCTTGCACAACAGGGTAGGGCTGCCCAGGGAGGTGGTGGAGTCACTGTCCCCGGAGGTGTTCTATGACTTTGTCCAGCAAGCAAAAAGGCTCTGAATAAAACCATTGCTTTTCAATAATTTAATTAATTAAATTAATTAAATAATTCTATATAAATTAATTGATATTCCCAAACCCCTGTGTTTCTTTACTGATTTGATGGTATGAAAGTGCAGTGGCAAGTCCTGAAGAGCTGACAGAGACTGACAGCAAAAGCATTATGGAACCTGGAAAGAACTGGGCTTGTTCAGACTGAAAGGCAGCAGGGGCAGACAGGGGAGCGTTATAGCAGCTTTTCATGTGCTTGGAAACTTAGGAAAGGCTTGATTTTTGGTGTCTGCAGAGGAAGGACAGCTTTACTAGCTTTAAAGACCAGATGACTCAGCAGTATTTTAGGAAGAGCCTTTGTTAGATGTTGGAACAAATTAGCCAGGGACACTGTATGGCTGGCTGAGGTTAAGTCTTTAAAGGAAGTTACAGTAGTAGCTCTCAGGAGCGAAGCTTGTGATGAAATCAAATAAATTAGCTCTGTCCTGTTTCAGCATTTTTATCTCATAGATGGCATGGAGTTTAGTGACATTCCCACAAGTCAGTGCCCAGAAACAATGCATTTATTGATGATAGTGTTCTACACGTTTGTGTGTATCAGCAGTGGAGTTAAGGTCATGTTGGTAAATTGGTTGGTGTAAATACAGGCTACTGCCACAAAGGGAGGTGTCTCAGCTGCTTTTCCTTGTTAACCAGCAGTGCTGTGTTTCTTTTCAGGCTGCTTTTCAATTCAAGTGGTCTGATAAATATGCACAGCTTAGATGAAGGCAGATCTGTCCTTTTTCTTGCAGCAGCAGCAGCAGCTGCTTGAAGTACCTGAGAAACAGTGGCTGAAGGCTCTGCAGCCAAGGCACAGTCACTTCCTGGCATACTACTAAAAGTCCTGACCTAGGGCCTTTTTCAGGAAAGAAACCCCAACAGGCTGAAAGAGCAGCATAATAAACCACAGATGAATGTCCTCTAGAGCAAACAATGACCTTTTCTATTAGGCTTAAGTGGAAGTGGTTGGTATTGAGCTCTGTTCAGTTTGCTTTAGAAAACAGGCAAATTAAGCAAGCCCAGTTTTCAGCTTTCCAAAAACAAACACACAAAAAGGGTGACTGAAGATAACCATCAATGAAATCGGGTAGAGCTGCTTCAGGTAGAGCTGCTTCAGGTGGGGCTTTGCTACCAGCTCTATATAACTTGCAAGATTTGCCACTAATGGCAAGAATATGAGTATGGAATGCAAAACAATCACAGTGAAACGTTAGCACAGACTCCCTCTGCCCCACTTGTGAAAAATTTGTATCACTGGCAGGAATCATATTTTGCAATTGGGAGAAAGTATAAAGGTGGAAAATGAAAGACAGATCTTCCATTGGCTGTAATATTCTATTAATTTGCCATGGTACAAGATCTATGTACATCTCTGACTAACTAAACTGGTACCTTTGGCACAGAACTTGTGAGGCTCAGTGTGGTGCTCTGAAAAACTAGAGAATAGAATAGAATAGAATAGAATAGAATAGAATAGAATAGAATAGAATAGACCAGGTTGGAAGAGACCTTCAAGATCATCGTGTCCAACCCATCAACCAATCCAACCCACCTAAACAACTAAACCATGGCACCAAGCACCCTATCAAGTCTCCTCCTGAACACCTACAGTGATGGTGACTCCACCACCTCCCCAGGCAGCCCATTCCAATGGGCAATCACTCTCTCTGTGTAAAACTTCCTCCTAACCTCCAGCCTGAACCTCCCCTGGCGCAGCCTGAGACTGTGTCCTCTTGTTCTGGTGCTGGCTGCCTGGGAGAAGAGACCAACCTCTGCCTGTCTACAACCTCCCTTCAGGTAGTTGTAGAGAGTAATAAGGTCACCCCTGAGTCTCCTCTTCTCCAGGCTAAGCAACCCCAGCTCCCTCAGTCTCTCCTCATAAGGCTTCTTTTCCAAGACCCTCACCAACTTTGTTGCCCTTCTCTGGACTTATTCCAGCAAGTCAACCTCCTTCCTAAACTGAGGGGCCCAGAACTGGACACAGGACTCGAGGTGTGGCCTAACCAGTGCAGTGTACAGGGGCAGAATGACCTCCCTGCTCCTGCTGGCCACACTGTTCCTGATGCAGGCCAGGATGCCATTGGCCCTCCTGGCTGCCTGGGCACATTGCAGGCTCATGTTCAGCCTACCATCGACCAGTACCCCATCATCAGAGCCAGGACCACACAGTGCCACACAAACTACAGCCATCCTGCACTTCCTGGGAGTTCCAGGAAAAAAAGTTATCTTTTCTTTCTGTGTCTCCTTGCTCCCCACTTCTGGATACTTGCTGATTCAGTCTAAAATCTTGCCTTTCTTTAAAGGCCTCAAAGTTTCTCTAATGTACACCAGCTGCCAGATGTCTCCAAGTCATAGTGGTTTAGAGGAGCAATGAAACAATCTTTCAGATCCCAGTTTTTCAAAGCCTCACTCTTGGTTGTCAGTGGTGTAAATTCAGTGCCAGATGTCACAGATACAATTCTTTTTTTCTGGGGAAATTGCTAGAGAGTTCCTTAGAATCATAGAATCAATAAGGCTGGAAAAGACCTCAAAGATCATCAAGTCCAACCTGCCACCCAACTCCTCATGACTACTAAACCATGGCACCAAGTGCCACGTCCAATCCTCTCTTGAACACCTCCAGGGATGGGGACTCCACCGCCTCCCTGGGCAGCACATTCCAATGGCCAACAACTCTCTCAGTGAAGAACTTTCTCCTCACCTCCAGCCTTGGGTGTGGTTCATGCTACTGAGACAAGCAGGAACTAAATAACCTGGAGTCTGTGTGTGTACAGTTGTTAGGGATAGGTTTAGATGTGTAAAGATGCAAATAAGTGCTTCTACAGCAACATTTCAGGGAGAATTAGTAGCCTTTTTTGCAACTTCAGGCACTTGATTTTTCTCTCCTAACCTGCCTGGCACTAAATACAGGGGTGGCCAGTATACAGTTCATGAGCAGTTTAAAAGCAGCTTCCATGGCACCGCTGCTTCATAGGCCTAGCTGCAGGACTGGGCCATTCTGGACTTTGAGTAATTGCCCAGGTCTCTGGCTGTGTGAGGAGCTGTTGACACTACGGTGCTCTGGGGCCTGGTCTGTAGCTCTGGCTACAATGAAGCTGTCACCTGCTTCCCCCCCTCAACTCTGAACAACATGCAGTGCATGTCCTTGCACTTAAAAATACGGTGGCAGGCAGGAGGCTGGTGGCAGGAGGATCAGGCTTTTTTGCCAGTGTATGCACAGAGTCAGCATTCAGTCACAACCATGGGCTGCACTGTGTGGTTGAATCAGACCATGCAGGTGGCCATGCTGGAGCTGGCTGCAGTTTCTGTCTGAGCTGTGGCCTAGCATATGGCCCTGGCCCAAGCATCACCTAAGGGAGAACTCACTGGGCTGTGCCAGGGTTCTGTGGGAGCAGTGCTAATGCTTCCAAACTCCAAGTTACACGTGTCATTGTCTTTGCCATGCTTATTTCCTCATATTGTGAAAAATAGCTTTTCCCCAGGTGTGTGATCATGCAGAAACATCATACTCATGTCTTGAATGTACCCTCAGATGCATGCCTGAAGGAGCTACACTCAATGAGGCATTACAACCAGTAAATGCCAATGCCAGCAAGAAAACCTGCCTTCTGCCTTAAAAAGATTTGAGTGGGGCTTTTTTGTGTGTATGCTTTGTTTGTATTGGTAAGGGGGAAAGAACAAAGTCAATTACCATCCTTTACTAGCAGTGCTGGCTAACCAGGTAGGTCCCAACTGACTGGAGATCAGCAAGATGACAGCAAGATGTCAGCCTGTGGCATGGAGAGCAGCACTGTGCTGGCTTAGGAACTGGCTGGAGGGCCAAGCCCAGAGAGTGGTGGTGAATGGTGCCACATCCAGCTGGAGGACAGTCACTAGTGGTATCCCCCAGGGATCAGTGCAGGGCCGCATCCTGTTCAATATCTTTATTGATGATCTGGATGAGGACATGGAGTCCATCATCAGTAAGTTTGCAGACGACACCAAGCTGGGGGCAGGAGTTGATCTGTTAGAGGGTTGGAGAGATCTGCAGAGGGACCTTGCCAGGCTGGACAGATGGGCAGAGTCCAACAGGATGGCATTCAACAAGTCCAAGTGCTGGGTGCTGCACTTCGGCCACAACAACCCCATGCAGTGCTACAGGCTGGGGTCAGAGTGGCTGAGAGCTGCCAAACAGGGAGGGACCTGGGGATACTGATTGAGAGCTGGCTGAACATGAGCCAGCAGTGTGCCCAGGCAGCCAAGAGGGCCAATAGCATCCTGGCCTGCATCAAGAATAGTGTGGCCAGCAGGAGCAGGGAAGTCAATGTGCTCTGTGCTCAGCACTGGTCAGGCCATACCTTGAGTCCTGTGTCCAGTTCTGGGCACAGAACAGGTTTTTAAGAAGGACATTGAGACACTTGAAGGTGTCCAGAGAAGGGCAATGAGGCTGGGGAGGGGTTTGGAGCACAGCCCTGTGAGGAGAGGCTGAGGGAGCTGGGGTTGCTTAACCTGGGGAGTAGGAGGCTCAGGGGTGACCTTATTGCTGTCTACAACTCCCTGAAGGGAGCTTGTAGCCAGGTGGGGGTTGTCTCTTCTCCCAGGCAAGCAGCATCAGAACAAGAGGACACAGTCTTGAGCTGTGCCAGGGGAGTTTTAAGCTGGAGGTGAGGAGAAAGTTCTTCCCAGAGAGAGTTGTTATCCATTGGAATGTGCTGCCCAGGGAGGTGGTGGCATCCCTGTCTCTGGAGATGTTCAACAGGGGACTGGACGTGGCACTTGGTGCCATGGTTTAGTAGTCTTGGGTGACAGGCTGGACTTGGTGATCTTTGAGGTCTTTTCCAACCTTATTGATTCTATGATTCTATGATTCAATGTGATGCTCATCTACAAGGGCTAGAAGGAAGATCCAGGGAACTACAATCTGACTTTGATGCCGGGGAAAGACCACGGAGCAGATCATCTTGCATGTTGTTATGCAGCTTGTGCAGAACAACCAGGTGATCAGACCCAGTCAACATGGATTCATGAAGGGCAGGTTCTGCTTCATGAACTTGATCTCCTCCTATGACAAGGTGACCTACTTAGTGGATGAGAGAAATGTGAATGTTGTTTACTTGTACTTTAGTGAAACCTTTGATGCTGTCTCCTATAACATCCTTCTTGGGAAGCTGGCTGCTCATGGCTTGGATGGGTGAATGCTTTGCTGTGTAAAAGAACTGTCTGAACACGTGGGCACACAGAGTGGTGCTGAATGGATTTAAGCTGGTGGATGGTCACAAGTGGTGTGACAAGGTCTTTTCCAGCGGGAATGATCCTGTGAAAACTCATTGTAAATTAAATATTTCCAAGAGTTTAAGACCTATCAAAGGTTATATTAAACAGTTTATCTTGCTGCTTCCGCTGAGCAGTTAATCAGTTGGACCACATCACATTATGCCAAGTGTTTCTGAACGAAGTATCAAAGGCAGGTGTGAAACGTGAGTAGGGTGACAGTGGCAGGTGGCAGCAGCCCACCGGGAGGGGAGTGCAAAGGCTTCAGTGTTTCTCGGCGGTGTCCCACCGGGGCGGTAGACACAGGTTGCCTCTCGCCTCCCCGGAGAGCTGCGGCCACGGGGCTGTGAAGGGTTTTAAAGCACTCCTGAGTTTGTGAGCGCCCGGGGAACACTGGTGAGGGGCCGAGCCCCGCCGCAGCCGCCCCCGGGCGGGTGACGAGGACGCCGTGAGGCACCAGCTGCTCCCTGACGGGGACAGTCTCCTCTGGGGTTCCGTCGAGGCCCTGGCGCGTCACGTTTGTCCTTAAGCCAGAGGCGTGAGCGGCGCGGGTAGCTGTTCCCAGCTCCCCGGGGCAGGCAGCGCGGCCGGTAGCCCCTCAGGCAGTGCAGCGTTTCTGCCAGGCGATGGCGATGCAGCACCGGCCTTACGACGGGGCGGCACGGGGTGGTGGGGGCCGGCAGGGGGCGCTGCAGGGAGGTCCGGCGGCGGCGGCGGCGGCGGGGCTGCGGTGCGCGGGAGGCGGCGGCGGGAGCTGATGCCGCACAGCGCTGTCGGTCCCGGCGGAGGCATGAGGCGCGCGGGGCGGGCAGAGCGCGGGTCGGCGCGGCCCTGAGCGAAGACCTCCTCGCCGCGCTCCCGCAGAGCGACTATGGCCGGGGGAAGGCGAGGGCTGGTGGCGCCTCAGAACACGTTTCTGGAGAACATCGTACGAAGATCTAACGGTAAGGGGGCACCGGGGCGGCGGGGAGGCGCCCCGGGGATGAGAACGAGCGGTCCCTAGGGCGAAGCAGCCTGCCGCTTCCTCGGCGGGGGCAGCTCCGAGCGGAGAGGCGCTGAGCCGCGGCCGCTCCCATGCGGTTCCGCCGAAGCGGCGCATCCCAGGTGTCGGGGCCGAAGCTGGCGCTGGCTGCCGGCTGCACCGCCCGAGTCCTGCGGAGAGCCCCTGGCCCGGGCGGTGCGGCGGCCGCCTCCCAGCGGGGCTCCGGCTGCAGGTGCGCCGGCACGGGGAGAGCTGCCGCTCCAGGTCCGCGTCCGAGAGGCGAGCCGGGGGCAGCACCGGGGCCTGACCCGGCGCGAGAGCGGGGGCGGTCGGGGCAGCGGTGGGGTCCGGCGGCCGGTGGGGGCGGCGGCTGCCGGGGCGCAGCGGCTTCGGCCGGGGAGGCGGTGCGGGAATCCAAGATGGTCTCTGGGAAGGGCAAGCCCGGTGCTGGGCGATCGGCGAGGGCTGCCCGGCTGAGTTGAACGGGAAGGTTTGTCACAAGTGAGGAGAGAGTTTGCCGTTTGGAGGGCTGAGGGGAGGTCATTATTTTTATTTTTAATTTTTTTTTTCCCCCCCCTAATGCACTGTAACCAGGTCTTTCTCTTGGAAAAGTGTGGAGTGGAAAATGCCTCGAATTTCACAACTGCATGCAAATATGCATTAATGTTAACCAGATTCTTCCACTAAGAGACTTACCAAAAGCTGCTCCCTCAGTAAGCCTGGGACCATGCAGGGGTTGATGCTTAAACCTAGGCATGTGCATTGCTGCTTCTAATTCGTGTTTTTTTTAAAGCTCAGAGCCTATGGCTTGCCGTTTTTAATGCTTCCATTACCTCCAAGTAGGGTTACAGAAGGTCCTAAAAACTTGTAGTACGATTGAGAACATGCAGAGTCAGGACAAAATTAATGAATTTAAAATGTAGCCCATTTAGTTCTGATAAGACAAAGAGAATTAACCCTCTTGATAAGCAGCTAAGCCCTCCAATTATCCAAAGAACAATTTCCAATTGTTCTTTGTTTTATGTTTTATCCCCCTGTTGTGGAGATGTCATTAGAGAAACAGGCTTTGATAAGATTGTCCACATGAAATTGTGAGGCTCTTCTTATAGGTTTCCTCTCTGCAACTTTCCTGTAGATAGGAAGGGCTTGAAAGCTGCATCCCTGAAAAAAAAACCACTTGCCAGTATTACAGTGGATCTTGCTCTCCTTCATAAAATCTGAAATGCTACATTTCTTCCCATCCAGGCTGCTTCTCTGATCTTCCAACACCACTGACCTAAGGTTTTTGTCAAAACTGTCTTGAGATTGTCGATTATTTTCTTCGTTAAATCCCAATTTTCCCTTCTGATTTGCAATGCTGAAAACCTCGATGCAATAAGTCAGCTGAGGTTTGGAGATGGGGGAAATCATGCAGCAGAAGCTATGCTCTGTTTCATTCCCTCTTTCCCTGTTATTAAGAAGGTGTCATAACAGTGTGGTGCTAGACAGCGCAGGTAAAATGACCGCACTCTGTTTTCCAATGCTCAGCAACTCCCAAGTGCTGTAATCAATACAAGTTTTTAGGTGAAACTTGGTAGGAGTTGATGCACAGTTTAGGCATATTAGGAGAAGCTTATGGAATTGACTCAGATTTAGAAGCCAAATGTCTTCTTTTTTCCCCTTTTTCTTCTTCTTCTTCTTTTTTTTTCCCCCCTGGGCCCAGCCCAGCTCTGCTGTAAATGTGATGCTGTTGTATGCAAATGCTGTATGAATCAGTAAGGTGGGACCATCAGCCTCTTCTCACCTCTGTCTCTTTCAGGAAAGGAGGATAGTCTCCTTTCTCCCCTCCCCTGGCAGGGCTGTGCTGGCCAGGTTGGAGGCAGTACAAAACCAAACCGATTCCTTGTTGCCTGTCTCATCTTAGCCTGCCGGCTTGGCCTTGGTGGTGATTTGGGATGCCCACAGGATGAGTGCTTAAATAGGCTGAAAAAGCTTGAGGTTTGGCTGCCCCTTCTTGGTCTCATTCAATTGGGTGGCAATGTGACCCACAATGAAACTGTCTAGGCCATTTGGGATTTGCCAAATAAACCGTGGGCTTGGTGTCAAACTGTATTTGCTGGCACATGCAAGCAAGTTAAGTAGTGCCAACAGAGGCTGAGTTGATACAGATATGGGAATGCTGCTGATTGGGGGAGGATTTCCTTTGCAAGGAGAGGAATTTGGTCACTGAGCTGCTTTACCTGAAGGTGCTTGTGCATGACATGCATTCCAGAATCAGAGATGAACTGAGGGAAAAGCATTCTTGCTACTTGTCATATTTTGGGTCAGGGGCTGCTAACTCAGTGAAGGAGGCCATATGATAATAACAAAGTAATTGGCATGCCACCTCATTTGGGAACTTTTCTCAGCACTAATTATATATATATATATATTTGTATATATATGTGTGTGTGTATATATATATAGAAATCAATAATTTAACAAGGAATTCTTTGGACAACCTTTTACATTAGGTGTGGGACTTGTAAGCTGATGCACAGTCAAAGGCTAAAGGTAGTAGCAGTCTACATACATGTGCAGGGTTTCTCCATTAGGTTTAATGTTTTGCTCTTGTTTATATCACACCATCTGCAGCAAGACTGACCTCAAACTCCTGCTGGTCAGAATCGTCTCCCTGAGAGTTATTAGGGATGAGAGCTGCTTCTTGGTTTGCAAATCAACTGAGACAGATTCCCGTACACTGAATGCCAGCCAGAAGAGCTATGCTAGGGTTAGAAGGTGCCCAGCATCTCCTCCCTGCACACTGGAGTAAAGAATAAACAGAGAATTTCTCAATCCACCCAGGGATGGGATGGCCTTAAGGCAGCACACACAGTGAAGCCTATATAAGGTGTCATCCACCTAGCCTTGTGCCTGTCAGGTAGCCTTCTGTGATTTCTTCTCTGAAGATGACCATTGGGTGATGTGTGAACTTTAGAGCCTCTCCTCTTTGAGACGAGGGACATCATGATCCTGCTTGTCATAGTTGATGTTTTAAAGCTGTGTTTCTATACCAGCCATGCAGCTCTAGAAAAAGAAATATATGAATGTTTCATGCAAGGCATGGTTGACAAAACATCGTTTGGAGCATTGAAATATTTAAAGGCCGGAACACCCGATGGGACAGAAAATGAGGCGATGCCGTAAACCAGTGCAGTATGTAAAGAATCCCTAGCCTCTGATGGCTACTGCTAATGTGGTATTAATGTTTTTCTTGGGTAATATAATGCACTCACAGTATAAAAGCACTGTAACAATAGCAGCTGTAATCTTGGTTCAAGGCACTCAGTTGAGGTGGTGCAGTGTGTTACAAGCACTGCTGGTTGTGGTATTCCAACACTTTAGCATTAACTGGAGGCAGAAATACTTCTCGAGTTCATGTAAATGCCAGATACATTCTGCAGCCCTTCCTTTGCTAAAATACTCTCTGAAGTGTCTTATAGCTGTGCATGTGTAAGGATGACAGAAGCAAGTGCTGTGTTTGCGTGGCTTTGGAATTGCAGTGTAAGTCACAAAGGCTTTTTCTGATACACTGACTTTGCCAACCTTATTGATTGTATGTATGATTCTAAAATGAGAGGATGAGGAGAAGGGGTGGGTAGAGTGGAGAAGGGTTGGGTAGAGTGGAGAAGGGTTAGGTAGAGTGGAGAAGGGTTGGGTAGAGTGGAGAAGGGTTGGGTAGAGGGGAGAAGGCTTGTGGGAATTTTCTCTTGCTCTCACTGAATTCCCTGGGAACACCTGAAGGAGACATTAGGTGTGGAGGCAAGCAACCCTTTGATAGAAAATGTAGCAAGCTCCCTGTAGAGGGAAAGACAAAGCACCTTCAGACACAAATGCTGTGAATAACAGACATTTGTATGATTTATGGCATTACTTCCATTGGAGACTATTAAACCCCAGTACAATAAACATTTTGCAACATGGGCAGGCTAACCTTGTAACGTTTCCTGAGACCTGGGAGAGAAATTAACTTTATTGTAAACAGCTCCAAAAATGAAAAACCTGGGCTTGTGCTCAGCCAGAGGGAAGCATAAAAGAAACTAACAGAGAATGAAGAAAGGAACAGGGGTTTGTTTTCACACTTTCACACTCGAATACCGTGTTCATTTCAATCAAATGCTTGCAAAAGATCCTTAACTTGACAGTGCTGTGTCTGCTGCAACCTGGCCCTGCCTGCCTTGCTTTCAAAACCTAGAGCAGTGAGCAGCATAGAATCATAGAAAAAATAAGGTTGGAAAAGACCTCAAAGATCATCAAGTCCAACCTGTCACTCAGCACCTCATGACTAACTAAACCATGGCACCAAGTGTCCAGTCCCCTCTTGAATACCTGCAGCGATGGTGACTCCACCACCTCCCTGGGCAGCACATTCCAATGGCCAATTACTCTTTCTGGGAAAAACTTTCTCCTCACCTTGAGCCTAAACTTCCCCTGGTGCAGCTTGAGACTGTGTCCTCTTGTTCTGGTGTTGGTTGCCTGGGAGAAGAGACCAACCTCCTCCTCGCTACAACCTTAGTATCACAGAATCACCAAGGTTGGAAGAGACCTCAAAGATCATCGAGTCCAACCTGTCAGCACAGACCTCATGACTAAACCATGGCACCAAGTGCCACATCCAATCCCCTCTTGAACATCTGCAGGGACGGTGACTCCACCACCTACCAGGGCAGCACATTCCAGTGGCCAATTACTCTTTCTGGGAAGACCTTTCTCCTCACCTCAAGCCTAAATTTCCCCTGATGAAGCTTGAGGCTGTGTCCTCTTATTCTGGTGTTGGTTGCCTGGGAGAAGAGACCAGCCCCCACCTGGCTACAACCTCCCTTCAGGGAGTTGTAGAGAGCAATGAGGTCTCCCCTGAGCCTCCTCTTCTCCAGGCTAAGCAACCCCAGCTCCCTCAGCCTCTCCTCACAGGGCTGTGCTCAAGGCCTCTCCCCAGCCTTGTTGCCCTTCTCTGGACACCTTCAAGTGTCTCAATGTCCTTCTTAAACTCAGGGGCCCAGAATTGGACACAGGACTCAAGGTGTGGCCTAACCAGTGCAGAAGCTAGATGTGAGGAGGAGGTTCTTCACCATGAGAGTGGTGAAGCCCTGGAATGTGTTGTCCAGGGAGGTGGTCGAGGCGCCGTCCCTGGGGGTGTTTAAGCCCAGGCTGGATGAGGCTCTGTCCAGCCTGATGTAGTGTGGGGTGTCCCTGCCCATGGCAGGGGGGTTGGAACTAGATGATCCTTGTGGTCCATTCCAACCCTGAATGAAACTATAACTATGAGTACAGGGGCACAATGACCTCCCTACTCCTACTCTTCATGCAGGCCAGGATGCTATTGGCCCTCTTGGCTGCCTGGGCACACTGCTGGCTCATGTTCAGCTGCTGTCAATCAGCACCCCCAGGTCCCTTTCTGTTTGGCAGCTCTCCAGCCACTCTGACCTGTAGCACTGCACGGGGTTACCATGAGACCCAGATCTGGCTGCAGGTAAAGTGACTTGTGTTCAGAAGCAGTATAGGCATGCTTCTCCAACACCTTAAGTGTGGTGGGTCTAATGGCTTTCACACAATGAGCTGTTATGTTGGTGATGAACATGACAATCTGTGCATCACTCTTTGATGTATGGCGTGCCAGGGGTGGTCAGGTCAGGGCCATCACTGGGGTACCTCATACTACTGCAGTGCTTCAGGTAAATAGTCATCATGAAAGTATTTTGATAGTAAGAACAGGAGTGTTCTTGTTGAGATGAACAAGTGTATTTTTGGGGTGGAGTACACTGCTCTGTTTCCTTTTTGGTGGCATATGTTTGGTTTCCTGACACTTCATAAATTTCCATAATTTTCAATGAATCTTCAAGCAGCACTGGGTGAAATTCCTTCTTTGCAGAGCAGGAGCTCAAAAGCCTTGTGCTGCAGGTGAATGACATCCTAGTGTGATCTCGTGTTGAATAGGGAAATGTATTTTAGTGACTTTTTTAGACATGAAAGTATTGAGAAGGACAAAGTTAACTGTGCCCAGGGAAGAGCTTTATTGAGGTGAAATGACTGGTTTAAGCTATCCTAGCTCTTCAAGCTTACAAATGGGCTGACTTGGAAGGCTGTAGCAGATATGCAGGAGATTTTCTGCTTCATGCTGCCAGTTTAAAGTCCCACCCACCTCCAGGACTTTCAGTGAGTCAACTTCAGCATAAAAAAAACCAATCTAAGGGAGCAGGGGGATCTGGCTTGGAGAATACTTCTCTTCCCTTGTGTGGAAGGCTTTTTGCCAGTCATGTCTTGCGTGTCTTGGGTGCTGGTTGATGGTAGGATGACCATGAGCCTGCAGTGTGCCCAGGTGGCCAGGAGGGCCAATGGCATCCTGGCCTGCATGAGGAACAGTGTGGCCAGCAGGAGCAGGGAGGTCATTCTGCCCCTCTACACTGCACTGGTTAGGCCACACCTTGAGTCCTGTGTCCAGTTCTGGGCCCCTCAGTTTAGGAAGGAGGTTGACTTGCTGGAAGGTGTCCAGAGAAGGGCAACAAAGTTGGTGAGGGGCTTGGAACACAGCCCTGTGAGGAGAGACTGAGGGAGCTGGGGCTGCTTAGCCTGGAGAAGAGGAGACTCAGGGGAGACCTTATTGCTCTCTGCAACTCCCTGAAGGGAGGTTGTAAACAGGCAGAGGTTGGTCTCTTCTCCCAGGCAGCCAGCACCAGAGCAAGAGGACACAGTCTCAGGCTGGAGGTCAGGAGGAAGTTTTACACAGAGAGAGTGATTGCCCATTGGAATGTGCTGCTTGGGGAGGTGGTGGAGTCACCATCACTGGAGGTGTTCAGGAGGAGACTTGACAGGGTGCTTGGTTACATGGGTTAGTTGATTAGGTGGTGTTGGATGATAGGTTGGCCACGATGATCTTGAAGGTCTCTTCCACCCTGGTCTGGTCTATTCTATTCTATTCTGTTCTGTTCTATTCTATTCTATTCTATTCTATTCTATTCTATGCATGGAAAACTGCTAGATCAGCAATAAGCTGGTGCTACATGTATAGAGTGCCTTTAGCTGAAGATTTGGTTTCTCTTGCCATTCCTACTGCTTGCCCTGTGCAAGGCAAAGTTAATTGTTATCCTCCACAAATCTGACATCCAGGGATTGAACTGTGGTCTGTACCCTTTCGTATCTCATCCTGCAAGATCCAGTTTAGTCAAGATGTCCTGTAAAATCACTTTTTAGCTGTAGATATGTCTGGCACTGATTAAAACAAGACGTTTCACCACGAAAGCAGCAGACCTTCAAAAGCCACAAGGGCAAACTTGTTGGTTGTGTGTTAAGGACATTTTCCCAAGCTGAGAATGAACAAAGGGAAGAGTTTTGATTCTCCCTGATCTTCCTTCTTTTCTAAATTACCAGCCATGGAGATGCTTTTAGTTTCATACCTGCTTATCAAAATAACTATTCACTATTGACTCAGTTTAGGAAGGACATTGAGACACTTGAACGTGTCCAGAGAAGGGCAACCAGGCTGGGGAGAGGCCTTGAGCACAGCCCTGTGAGGAGAGGCTGAGGGAGCTGGGGTTGTTTAGCCTGGAGAAGAGGAGGCTCAGGGGAAACCTCATTGCTGTCTACAGCTCCCTGAAGGGAGGTTGTAGGCAGGAGTGGGTTGGTCTCTTCTCCCAGGCAACCAGCACCAGAACAAGAGGACACAGTCTCAAGCTGTGCCAGGGGAAGTTTAGTCTGGAGGTGAGGAGAAAGTTCTTCCCAGAGAGAGTTGTTAGCCATTGGAATGTGCTGCCCAGGGAGGTGGTGGAGTCCCCATCCCTGGAGGTGTTCAAGAGGGGATTGGATGTGGCACTTGGTGCCATGGTTTAGTCATGAGGTCTGTGGTGACAGGTTGGACTTGATGATCTTTGAGGTCTCTTCCAACCTTGGTGATTCTGTGATTCTGTGACTTTTTTGTTTGGTTGTTATTTTCCCCCTCACTATGACCAGAGTTGAATATAAAATGTGTTTTTTTACCCCTGGCTTATACTAGGTCAGAAGCTTCTAGTTTTGTGCATGCATCTTTGTGCATTAGCAATGTACAACCCAAATGCCTTAAAATGGCTTTCACAGATAGTAAGGGAAAAAAAAAGGATATACAACACAGACATGAAAGATAATGTGTTTTAAAATGAATGTCCTGAAAGCTCAAGGAATTCTACTGGGACAATTAAACATAGCAATCAATTTCTGTGTTAAATCCTAGAGCAGATCACAAACCAAGTATTAAGGAAACTCCTTTACTGGGGAATGTTCATGCAGGTTTGTAACTCATAACTAAAAGTGAGTAAGAAGTTAGGTCCTGTCAAAGGCATTACATAGAATCAATAAGGTTGGAAAAGACCTCAGAGATCATCAAGTCCAACCTGTCACCCATGTGGCAGTTTCAGGCTATGCCTTTAAAAGTTAGAATTTCCCATCAACACACCCAACACCTCCTGACTAACTAAACCATGGCACCAAGTGCCACATCCAATCCTTTCTTGAACACCTCCAGGGATGGTGACTCCACCACCTCCCTGGGCAGCACATTCCAATGGCCAATTACTCTTTCTGTGAAGAACTTTCTCCTCACCTCCAGCCTATTCTTGTTCCATTATTCTGCACTAATTTGTTTTATTTTGTTTTCAAATACAGTTAATTAAATGTTTTTTGCAGCTCCTAGTGTTGGTGTATTTTTTATGTCTCCTGAAACTGAAACATTCAACAGGTAGAGGCCTGCTGTGAAATATTTGCTACAGTAATGCAAAATAAGAAATGCTGAGATGGAACCTATGGTTTTTATCTATACTGCTGTCTGAAATTGCCATCACTTCTGTGTGATGATTGAAATTGAGTCACTTGACTCTTGCTATTCATGGCAAGGATATTTTTTACTAATTCTTTTCTGCCTCTACAAGTCCTGTGCTTTGGAGTACTTAGTATCATAGTATCATAGAATCAGTCAGGGTTGGAAGGGACCACAAGGATCATCTAGTTCCAACCCCCCTGCCATGGGCAGGGACACCCCACACTACATCAGCCTGGCCAGAGCCTCAGCCAGCCTGGGCTTAAACACCTCCAGGGACGGGGCCTCAACCACCTCCATGGACAACCCATTCCAGGGCTTCACCACTCTCATGGGGAAGAACTTCCTCCTCACCTCCAGCCTGAGACTTATGACAGTGTAAGTCATGTTTGAATAAAGCACAAAATGCCTGCATTTAGGGGATTGTTTCATGCCATAGCAGCCAGGGAATTTCTAAATCCATTTCTATTTGCAAGACCTGGAAGCACAAATGAACCTCTCCATAGAGTTTTATAATACATTGGGTTTTGTTAGAGAGAGGCTACATGTGACAATAGTATGGTTTCAATAATAAGAATCATAGAATCAATAGGGTTGGAAAAGACCTCAGAGCTCATCAAGTCCAACCTGTCACCCAACACCTCCTGACTAACTAAACCATGGCTTCAAGTGCCACGTCCAGTCCCCTCTTGACCACCTCCAGTGATGGTGATTCCACCACCTCCCTGGGCAGCACATTCCAATGGGCAATTCCTCTTTCTGGGAAGTACTTTCTCCTCACCTCCAGCCTAAACTTCTCCTGTGTCCTCTTGTTCTGGTGCTGGTTGCCTGGGAGAAGAGACCAACGCCCACCTGGCTACAACTCCCTTCAGGGAGTTGCAGAGGGCAATGAGGTCTCCCCTGAGCCTCCTCTTCTGCAGGCTCATCAACCCCAGCTCCCTCAGCCTCTCCTCACAGGGTTGTGATCCAGACCCCTCCCCAGCCTTTCTCTGTTGCCTTTCTCTGGACACCTTCCAGCAACTCAACATCTTTCTTAAACTGAGGGGCCCAGAACTGGACACAGGACTCAAGGTGTGACCTAACCAGTGCAGAGTACAGGGCAGAATGACCTCCCTGCTCCTGCTGGTCACACTGTTCCTGATGCAGGCCAGGATGCTATTGCCCTTCTTGGCCACCTGGGCACACTGCAGGCTCATGTTCAGCTGCTGTCAACCAGCACCTCCAGGTCCCTCTCTACCTGGCCACACTCCAGTCACTCTGACCCCAGCCTGTAGCTCTGCATGGGGTTGTTGTGGCCAATGTGTAGAACCTGGCACTTGGACTTGTTGAATGCCATCCTGTTGGACTCTGCCCATCTGTCCAGCCTGTCAAGGTCCCTCTGCAGATCTCTCCAACCCTCTAACAGATGAACTCCTGCCCCCAGCTTGATGTCATCTGCAGATTTACTGATGATGGACTCAATGCCCTCATCCAGATTGTCAATAAAATATTGAACAGGATGGGGCCCAGCACTGATCCCTGGGGGACACCACTAGTGCCTGGCTGCCAGCTGGCTGTGGCACCATTCACCACCACTCTCTGGGCTCAGCCTCCAGCCAGTTCCTAACCCAGCTCAGAGTGCTGCTGTCCAAGCCAGGGGCTGACAGCTCGGCCAGGAGTTTGCTGTGGGGGATGGTGTCAAAGGCCTTGCTGATGTCCAGGCAGACTACATCCACAGCCTGCCCCACATCCACCAGGCAGTCACCTGGGCATAGAAGATCAGGTTGGTGAGGCAGGACCTGCCCTTCCTACATCCTCAATAAGGCTGTACAATTTGAGGACACTATATTATGATGCTATAGAGAGGTCAAGTTGTTTAATGGAATATTTAAGCATTGATGCAGTTTCAGTCTAGGAAGAATAAAAGTTGATACATGATGAGTGTGTGTCCATGTAACACCTTTGACCTCTCTACAGGAGAATGTGGGTAGGAAAGCAGAATTTTGTCTTGCTACTTTCATTCTACTCTGTGTGTAGTATTTGGGTCCTTTGAGGAGCTCAGTACACTTTGAATACAGTTACAGTGTTTCTGTTAAGATTACAATCTAATTGGTTCCTTTCCAGTATCTGAAGGGGGCCTACAGGAAGGCTGGGGAGGGACTGCTCAGGATCTCAGGTAGTGATAGGAGTAGGGGGAATGGATTGAAGCTGGAGGTGGGGAGATTCAGGCTGGAGGTGAGGAGGAAGTTCTTCCCCATGAGAGTGGTGAAGCCCTGGAATGGGTTGTCCAGGGAGGTGGTTGAGGCCCTGTCCCTGGAGGTGTTTAAGCCCAGGCTGGCTGAGGCTGTGGCCAGGCTGATGTAGTGTGGGGTGTCCCTGCCCATGGCAGGGGGGTTGGAACTAGATGATCCTTGTGGTCCCTTCCAACCCTGACTGATACTATGATTCTCTCCTCCCTGCAGTGTGCCCTGAGCACCATGCATGGAAAGAAAGGATTCCATCGGTGCTTGAAATTCAGGTGGACTTATTTGTGCCAATTTAGGGCCATAGTTTGATCTGGGAAGTTCCATTTGAACAGTGTATCTGATGAGTGTGACTAACTACTTCTGCTTTCTCCAAGCAAAGACTCGACATGAGCAATAATTCCTACATACCTGTCCTTTGCAAACTGCTGAAGCCAAAGCAGGATAAGAGCTGATTGTAGCAATTGTGACAGGCCTCCTTACAAACAGCTTTCTATTTCCATGCATCCTGCTCCTTACCAAACCTGAAACTGCTTCTTTTGTCCCTATGTCCAAATAGTGCTGCTTTTGATGGAAAGCACCAAGCTGGTAAACACTGGAATTATTTAGTTTGTCCCCTGTGCTTAAGCTCTGTGATACAGCCTTTGATCACAACAGATGCACATGATTTTCACTTGCTGCAGGTTTATTGTGCTGTGACACAGCAGCTATGCTGCTTTATGCCCACTGAACAGTAGCTAAGGAGCCTCTATCCCCCACTCCTATCCCCACTGATCATGGGTAGGGTAAGAAACCTATTTACTAAGTAGTGCTGTTAGTTGTGCTGTAGTAGTGGCTTGTGCTCTGTAATGCTAGAAGTTTGCTTCACTGAAGATCCATGGAGGAATCTGAGATGTTGTCTCGGTCCAGAGAGGGAAAGAGACTCAAGTTCTTTTGAACATTCCAGTGATGTGAAATTAGAGGCACAAATGAGGCCAAAATATCAACAGCTAGACTATTTATTACATAAATTAAGGGGAAATAAGAAGGGGAGAGGGAGAAAATAGAGAGGGAGAGAGAGAAGAGAGGGAGAAGAGGGAAGGAATTATATTACCACACCCCTCACCCCCCCCAAGACAGTTTGAGTCTGTGGAGGAAAGGTGCTGCAGGAGATGTTGGGTTGGTACAGGAACGGTGCTGAGGCTCTGGCTGGAGAAGAGCTGTGGTCCTCTGGGCAGCCTGGGTCTGTAGGGAAAGGGGGCTGAGGCTTTGGCTGGAGAAGAGCTGTGGTCCTCTGGGCAGCTCCATGGCCTCTTTTCTCCGGAGCAGCATTGTCCCAGGCTTTTCCTTCTCAGAGGCATGGTCCATCTCCTGTGTTTTCCTTCACCTCTGTTTTTCTCCTGCGCTTTTCTTCCTTTAATCATCCAGTCAGGGGGACACAGTCCCCCACATTTTTCTTCCACATTTTTCTTCTTACCTAGCCAGTAGTGGCTCCAGTCTTTTATACAGTTTTTAGTCCTTAGGAATGTGTCCAAGTATTGTCCCTCAGGAATTCCAGGGGCCAGGAAATCATCCTTAGGTAAATGTCCAGGTATCGTTCCCCTGGAAATCTTTCTGTGAGTTCCTTTGTGTTTGGATGGAGGGGGAGGCCTCTGCCTCCTCCATCCTCATCCAGACAAGCCCCCACACTCACTACACATCAGGAAACAGGTGGTGAATCCATTGTGTCACCCTTCCCAGGGTACTTGATGGGTGGAGATTATCTTGTCTCATGCATATTCCCAAAGGTGGCCTCGGTCCATTGTTGTAGGCCAGCTGTGGCCCAGTGAGCAATGTTATCTTTGCACCTTCCAAGAGTCCTTCCAGTGGCTCTGCCCAACAGATATCAGCTATTGTCTGGGCAAGCAGCAAGTGATTTTATCTTTGTTGAGTCACAACAAGAGAGACAAACTTTTAGTCTCTCACAGATGTGCTGGTCTCAATAACCAGGGTCCTCACCCAGAGTGGTAAAGGATGTGGTCTGGAATGAGAAGGACAGTTTCTGTCCTTTTGTAGACTGATGGGACAATTAGCAAGTTGGGTGAGGAGCAGGTCTTCCCCTCATGGTGAGCCTGATTCTCCTTTCACTTAAAGGGGAATAAATTAGAGGCAAATTTTTGGAGTGTGATGACTGTAGGAAAATATATTAATAGATTTAAATTGTGTTTGTGTAATATGCCAACTTCAGCACAGCTGTGGGGGCTTGGAGAGACCTGCAAACATATGTGAAAGTGCAGTGGGCACCAGCCTCAGCTGACACCAAAGTCTGCACTACAACCCAATGAGCAGAGGTTTTCTCTTGGCATCCTCTGTGTGTTTCCTCTGTGCAGACAGCAGTGCAGAAAGGTGTCTGATAGTGTCCAGTTCTGTGCCCCTCAGTTTAGGAAGGAGGTTGACTTGCTGGAAGGTGTCCAGAGAAGGGCAATGAAGTTGGTGAGGGGTTTGGAACATAAGCCCTATGAGGAGAGGCTGAGGGAGATGGGGTTGCTTAGTCTGGACTCAGGGGTGACCTTATTGCTCTCTACAACTCCCTGAAGGGAGGTTGTAGACAGGCAGAGGTTGGTCTCTTCTCCCAGGCAACCAGCACCAGAACAAGAGGACACACTCTCAAGCTGTGCCAGGGGAGGTTTAGGCTGGATGTTAGGAAGAAGTTCTACACAGAGAGAGTGATTGCCCATTGGAATGGGCTGCCTAGGGAGGTGGTGGAGTCACCATCACTGGAGGTGTTCAAGAGGAGACTTGATGGGGTGCTTGGTGCCATGGGTTAGTTGTTTGGGTGGTGTTGGATTGGTTGATGGGTTGGACACGATGATCTTGAAGGTCTCTTCCAGTCTATTCTATTCTATTCTATTCTATTCTATTCTATTCTATTCTATTCTATTCTATTCTATTCTATTCTATTCTATTCTATTCTATTCTATTCTATTCTATTCCATTCCATTCCATTCCATTCCATTCCATTCCATTCCATTCCATTCCATTCCATTCCCTCAGTCAGCTAGCCCTGACCAGATGTGTCTGTGAGGTGCTGCTTGTCCTCAGGCATTTTGGAAGCTTGAGGTGATGAACAGTTTTGGTTAAACAAAGCACTTCATGTAGCAAGGAGACTCAGTGACTACAGGAGTTTTGGTGAAGCTGGATGCTCTGAAGTCTCGCTGCTGTTGTTGTTACAGTGCCCTTCTTTGAATCAGACATTTTGTGATTCTTCTGTGAGGTTGTGTTGTGTGAGTGGTACTGGCTTCAGCTGCTGAGCACAATCCATTCTTGGATTTTGGAAGGAGTTAAAATGTTTTTCTTGTTGCTTTGAAGTGATAATGCAAAATGGGTCTGACATTTGTGTACGGGCTGGTGTGTGGAGAGAGATGCAGGGAACAGAACTGACGGGTGGAAAATGCAGGCTGGAAAATGTGAAGGGAGGCACTTCACAAAGTAACCACTGCTGCAGACCCTCATCACAGAAGCCTGCCTGACTCATGCCAGTGATTGTGCTGCCTCTGAGTTGCTACACCTCCTTCATGTGCTTCTGCAGTGTGGTTGTGCTCTGTCTGCACTTGTGCACGTTTCTGTGCTTCCCAGTGCTCTTGAGAAACCCATGTCTTCATTTCTATGAGCCCACCTTCTCCAATTCCTATCTCAGCTCTCCTTGGCGCTGATAAGAAGGGCCAGTGATGCTTACAGCTTCTCCTTGGGCCAAGCAATACTGCTAACCCAACTGGCATTGTGATAGAAATTGATTTCCTGGGAAGAGGAATCAGTTTGTGTCCTTTCAAAGAGGTGCCTCAAGTCACTAAGTAGTTTGAGTGTTGCAGCTATCACATGTACATTTTACCAGGTGGCTTTGAAGAGAATGTAGCTGTGGGTTTCTTCTTGGCCTTGCCCTAACCAACTCCATTCCTGGCCTTGTTGACCCTCTTGTGAGCCCCCAAGAGGCTTTGCCCTGTGATGCTCAAAGAGTTCACCCAGCACATGGACGTGTTCCATCTCATGCCGTTGGACTCCACCCATCTGTCCATCCTGCAGAGGGACCTCGACAGGCTGGACAGATGGGCAGAGTCCAAGGGCAGGAGACTGAACACATCCAAGTGCCAGGTTCTGCACATTGGCCACAGCAACCCCATGCAGTGCTACAGGCTGGGGTCAGAGTGGCTGAGAGCAGCCAGGCAGAGAGGGACCTGGGGGTACTGGTCGATGGTAGGCTGAACATGAGCCTGCAGTGTGCCCAGGCAGCCAGAAGGGCCAATGGCATCCTGGCCTGCATGAGGAACAGTGTGGCCAGCAGGAACATGGAGGTCATTCTGCCCCTGTACACTGCACTGGTTAGGCCACAGCTTGAGTCCTGTGTCCAGTTCTGGGCCCCTCAGTTTAGGAAGGAGGTTGACTTGTTGGAACGAGTCCAGAGAAGGGCAGTGAAGTTGGTGAGGGGTTTGGAACATAGCCCTGTGAGGAGAGGCTGAGGGAGCTGGGGCTGCTTAGCCTGGAGAAGAGGAGACTCAGAGGTGACCTTATTGCTGTCTACAACTACCTGAAGGGAGGTTGTAGACAGGTGGATGTTGGTCTCTTCTCCCAGGCAGCCAGCACCAGAACAGGAGGACACAGTCTCAGGCTGCACCAGGGGAGGTTTAGTCTGGAGGTCAGGAAGGAAGTTTTACACAGAGAGAGTGATTGCCCATTGGAATGGGCTGCCTGGGGAGGTGGTTGGGTCACCATCACTGGAGGTGTTCAGAAGGAGACTTGATGGGGTGCTTGGTGCCATGATTTAGTTGATTAGGTGGTGTTGGATGATAGGTTGGACACAATGATCTTGAAG
The DNA here is from genome assembly GCF_026170545.1 of Melanerpes formicivorus. NCBI lineage: Eukaryota > Metazoa > Chordata > Aves > Piciformes > Picidae > Melanerpes > Melanerpes formicivorus. Next base: position 707,518 of record NW_027142509.1, read on the forward strand.
GTCTCTTCCAACCTGGTCTATTCTATTCTATTCTATTCTATTCTATTCTATTCTATTCTATTCTATTCTATTCTATTCTATTCTATTCTATTCTATTCTATTCTATTCTATTCTATTCTATTCTATTCTATTCTATTCTATTCTATTCTATTCTATTCTATTCTCTAGAGCATCCCTCATGCTTCTAGTTTAACAAAGCCACAGCTGTTTCCTGGCCTCTAGGGCCCTATGTCCCTGCAGTTGGAGAGGCAATATTTGCCTCAGTGGATGTTATTTAGTATTTTCTTTTGTTAGGAACAATTGTTTAACAGCTTATGAGCTGTCTCCAAGCAGCACATTGTCAAGGATGTCAATACAATTGAATATAAACAATAGCAATGAGAACAGCCCTTCTACCTCCAGGTTATCTGTCAGAATAAGCTATGCAGGGGAGTTATAAACAGGAGTCCTTATGTTATGTTATTTTGCCAGTGTTTGCACAGGCAAAACACTGCTGTTGGAGACACTCTAAAGAAATGCAGGTGTGTTCTCCACATCTGCATAGGTGCATAGGTTGTGTCATTGTTTTGTCTTTAAAGAGATCTGGGAAGAGGGGGGAGTACCTGAGAGGAAATTGCCTTGTTTGTCTCCAGGACTCTCTTTGCAGCTGCTGGGGGCTCCCACTCTGTGAGCTGTTGGGACACAGCAGGCTTAAAAACAACAAAAAGTCTACAGGAAGTTTTGAAAAGACCAGTGCAGGTCATCTGTCCTTTTGCAACCAAATCAGGAACAAAGGAATTGATCATTCTGAGCCTGGTGACCTCCTAAGGGAGTGATGGGTTGGAAGCCTCTTTCCTGGCCTGATATTTTGGATGGTGCTACACTGATGCTCCTCTTAGTTGCTTGGCTACTGTGCTCAAGAGGGTCTACTGGCTTCTCTACAGGCTTTCAGCTACGTGGACGGGTTTCCAAGCACTGGTTCCTGAAGGACATTTTTTGGATCTCGGAAACAAACCTAGGGCAAGAACTAGAGAAAACGTGACAGTGGAGTTGGAGGAGCAAGGCTGAAGATCAGTTAGGGAATGGTGTTGACTCCAGAGAATTAATCCAGCTTCAGTATTTACTTCCTGTGTGTTTGTAAGCTAGGTAAACCCTGAATCAAAGAAGTGTGAAGATGCATAAAGTGCATAAAGGCAGCCAGTACCAGAACAAGAGGACACAGTCTCAGGCTGTGGCAGGGGAGGTTTAGGTTGGATGTCAGGAAGAAGTTCTACACAGAGAGAGTGATTGCCCATTGGAATGGGCTGCCTGGGGAGGTGGTGGAGTCACCATCACTGGAGGTGTTCAGGAGGAGACTTGATGGGGTGCTTGGTGCCATGGGTTAGTTGTTTAGGTGGTGTTGGATTGGATGATAGGTTGGACACGATGATCTTGAAGGTCTCTTCCAACCTGGTCTGGTCTGGTCTATTCTATTCTATTCTATTCTATTCTATTCTATTCTATTCTATTCTATTCTATTCTATTCTATTCTATTCTATTCTATGCTATTCTATTCTATTCTATTCTATTCTATTCTATTCTATTCTATTCTATTCTATTCTATTCTATTCTATTCTATTCTATTCCATTCTATTCTACCCTACCCTACCCTACCCTACCCTACCCTACCCTACCCTACCCTACCCTATCCTATCCTATCCTATCCTATCCTATCCTATCCTATCCTATCCTATCCTATCCTATCCTGCTAGAAGTGGGACACTTGGAAAACAGTGGGATCATCAAAAACCTCTTACTTATCTTCAAATTGATAGGTGGCCAAGTTTTTGTCTTTAAAGCTTTGCAGGTACATAAAGATCTCGCAGCATGGTTGTAACTCACAGCTAAACCAAACCTGGCCTCTCCGGTGAAGTGTTCTACCTCTGTCTCCCAGTGAAGCTCACTCAGTGTAAACTAACAGAATTGCCTAAAAGGAATGCATGAAGCACAACAGCCAAGCCACACTGGGCTTAAACACTCAAGTGGCGGCAATGTTATCATCTGTTCTCTTCAGCAGCTTGATAGTTGGAACAGTTGTTCAAGCCCCTGTACTCTACATCGGTTAGGCCTCACCTTGAGTCCTGTGTCCAGTTCTGGGCCCCTCAGTTTAAGAAGGACATTGAGACACTTGAATGTGTCCAGAGAAGGGCAACAAGGCTGGGGAGAGGCCTTGAGCACAGCCCTGTGAGGAGAGGCTGAGGGAGCTGGGATTGTTTAGCCTGGAGAGGAGGAGACTCAGGGGTGACCCCATTGCCCTCTACAACTACCTGAAGGGAGGTTGTAGCCAGGAAGGGGTTGGTCTCTTCTCTCAGGCAACCAGCACCAGAACAAGAGGACACAGTCTCAAGCTGTGCCAGGGGAAGTTTAGGCTGGAGGTGAGGAGAAAGTTCTTGACCGAAAGAGTCATTGGTCATTGGAATGTGCTGCCCAGGGAGGTGGTGGAGTCCCCATCCCTGGGGGTGTTCAAGAGGAGATTGGATGTGGCACTTGGTGCCATGGTCTAGTCCATGGGTCTGTGGTGACAGGTTGGACTCGATGATCCTCGAGGACTCTTCCAACCTTGGCGATACTGTGACACTGTGATACTGTAGCTGAACTGAGGGCTGAGCTTTCATTGCCTGTGGTTGGTTCTACATCTCACAGGAGAACACCTGAACTGTTAGGCTGTCAGTGGGGAGAGGAATATCTGTACCTTCTCTAAGCATCCCTTGGAAATTTTCAGTCCGAAAAACCCCAGGATTCAATGGGCCAAAAGGTAGGTTAGGGGGAATGTGATTCCCGAGCTCCTGCAGTAATGGCAGAGAACCTGGGGCATTGTCTGTGAGAACTGGGCTAATCATAAACACTAGATATCCCCTTTTCTCATTGTTTTCCATAGTCTAACTAGAGCAAGTTACCATTTTCTATCCTATTTTGTTTTTCAGTTCTGTCTCACCAACACTATGCACAGAGCCTCCAGCTGCTAAATCCCTGTGAGCTGGAGATCTGCAGGCTGGAGCAGGCTCTCCTTTTGATGCTTAAATCCTCCTGTGGACTCAGTGCTTTGGTTTTACTTGTAAAAAGGGGATAAGAGTACTGTTGTGCCTCGCAGAAATGTTGCTAGGCTAGATAAAAGCAGGATTAGCACAGTAATGGTCACCAGAAAGTTGCAGTATATAGCTTTTAGTGAAAGAAGATATTTATCTGAAGACAATGTTGAGGTTTAAGTGTGAAAGCAAGGTCACTGCTTAAGTTGGTAGAAGCTCTTCAAGGTGTTCTTGAGCTGGTGAGAGGGGTATGGAGCACAAGCCCTATGAGGAGAGGCTGAGGGAGCTGGGGTTGCTTAGCCTGAAGATGAGGAGGCTCAGGGAGACCTTATTGCTCTCTACAACTACCTGAAGGGAGGTTGTAGACAGGTGGAGGGTTGGTCTCTTCTCCCAGGCAACCAGCACCAGAACAAGAGGGCACAGTGTCAAGCAGCAACAGGGGAAGTTGAGGCTGGAGGTTAGGAAGAAGTTCTTCATAGAAAGAGTGATTACCCATTGGAATGTGCTGCCCAGGGAGGTGGTGGAGTCACCATCACTGGAGGTGTTTAGGAAGAGACTTGATGGGGTGCTTGGTGCCATGGTTTAGTGGATTAGATGGTGTTGGGTGACAGGTTGGACTCGATGATCTCAAAGGTCTTTTCCAACCTGGTTAATTCTATTCTATTCTATTCTATTCTATTCTATTCCATTCCATTCCATTCCATTCCATTCCATTCCATTCCATTCCATTCCATCCCATCCCATCCCATCCCATCCCATCCCATCCCATCCCATCCCATCCCATCCCATTCGTAGAGAGAAGAGTTAAGTTACCTTTTGAGAAGGGAAGACAGTGAGGAGAAATGCATGGATGGAATAACACCATTCAGATCAGGGCAGGACCTGGCCTAGCATTTGTATTTGCATATTTTTCTGTCACTTTATTGTACTTCCTGATGCAAATGTAAAAATACCTTAATGCAGTAGAGTGCAGTGTTTATAGTGGACACTCCAGAGCACTTGATTTGGCCATGACAAATGACTTGGCTTCCTTCTTTGTAGGAAGGGGTAAAAGATGTGTATTGTTTCTGGAACAAAGTGCTTCAAGCAAGCAAAACCCGTGGTATTTAAAGGAGGTTGTGAGAAACAGAGCAGTTAAAATGTCCTGCAGTTATATTACTGGTGTATTTCATTCTAAAGAGTGCATAAAGATGCACTTAATTATGCTCATGGGGTTGGGCAATGGATTTAGATAGCTACAGGAATGTTTTATTTAAACCCACTTGAAGTTCACACTGGGACAAAGGATTTTGAAAGGGCAAGATAAAATAAACAACACTCATTGTATTTAACAGGTAAAATGTCTTGTGTGTGTCTCCTGTTTGCAGGAAGCATGACAGCTGTGTGTGACTGAGCAGCTGTGGGCTGTAGATCCTGAGAAGTAGATGGGGTAGTGGTCTCCCTTAAAGGTTCTCCTTAAATATTATAGAATAGAATAGAATAGAATAGAATAGAATAGAATAGAATAGAATAGAATGGAATGGAATGGAATAGAATAGAATAGAATAGACCAGGTTGGAAGAAACCTTCAAGATCATCATGTCCAACCCATCAACCAATCCAACACCACCTAAACAACTAACCCATGGCACCAAGCACCCCATCAAGTCTCCTCCTAAACACCTCCAATGATGGTGACTCCACCACCTCCCCAGGCAGCCCATTCCAAAGGGCAATCACTCTCTCTGTGTAGAATTTCTTATGAATGTGTCTTAATCTCCTGTGGGTGTGTAGCCTTTCTGTCAAAAGCTAGGTGGTCTCAGCAGCTTTGAAAGGAGTCCCCATCTTCTGCCTGCAAATGCCCAAGCAGTGGCGCTGCTGTCTCCTTTGGTACAGGTATAGTTAGTTGCCTGCACAACAGCCAAAGCAGCAGGGAAAAACAAGGTTCTGGGACCAGTATTGAGTATGGGAAGGGAGATGTGAATCTCTCAGTTTTTCTGTTCCTAATGGAAACTCCTCCTGGCTTGTAGAGCAAAAGTCCTGTGTCCAGTTCTGGGCCCCTCAGTTTAGGAAAGATGTTGAAGGTGTCCAGAGAAGGTCAACAAAGCTGGGGAGGGGTTTGGAGCACAGCTCTGTGAGGAGAGGCTGAGGGAGCTGGGCTTGTTTAGCCTGGAGAAGAGGAGGCTCAGGGGAGACCTTCTTGCTCCATACAGCTACCTGAAGGGAGGGTGTAGCCAGGTGGGAATTGGTCTCTTCTCCCAGGCAACCAGCAACAGAACAAGAGGACACAGTCTCAAGCTGTGCCAGGAGAAGTTTAGACTGGATGCTAGGAAGAAGTTCTTCACAGAAAGAGTAATTGCCCATTGGAATGTGCTGCCCAGGGAGGTGGTGGAGTCACCATCACTGGAGGTGTTTAGGGAGAGACTGGATGGGGTTCTTGGTGCCATGGTTTAGTTGATCAGATGGTGTTGGGTGATAGGTTGGACTGGATGATCTCAAAGGTCTCTTCCAACCTGGTCTGGTCTATTCTATTCTATTCTATTCTATTCTATTCTATTCTATTCTATTCTATTCTATTCTATTCTATTCTATTCTATTCAAATTTGTTAGTTCTTTCTGCTGGTGTAAGTACTAACCCTAGTTGTGTGGTGTCTGTTTTGAAGTGCTGTTCTTTACGTGTCACACAAGAACTGTTGGAGCTTGTATGGCCATCAGTGAAGACAATATTGAGAGGAGCCACTGTGTCTACATTCAGAGAGGAGAAATATCACTCATGATGCTTTGTGTGTGTGTGTGTAAGAGGCTTCATATTCAAACTGAGTGTCATGGTGGATTGGTGCGTGTGGCAGAGAGGGGAAGAGTTTGGTGAACCTGTCATCAGTTGAGATGAATTTTCTTGCTTAACTCTCCTGTGTGTTAACCCACCCTCCTGAGCTGTGCATAAGTAATTAATTAATTACTTCTTAAAACAGGAATTTACTTAAAACTGACAATCATTCTGTTGACTGCTGTGGGAATATTATCTGGGGAAAGCTGTGTAGGGACCGAAGCAGTCAAACTCCTGGCCAAGCTGTCAGCCCATGGCTTGGACAGGAGCACACTGCATTGGATTAGGAACTGGCTGGAGGTCCAAGCCCAGAGAGTGGTGGTGAATGGTGCCACATCCAGCTGGCAGCCAGGCACCAGTGGTGTGCCCCAGGGATCAGTGCTGGGCCCTGTGCTCTAACATCTTCATTGATGATCTGGATGAGGGCATTGAGTCCATCATCAGTAAATTTGCTGACAACACCAAGCTGGGGGCAGGAGTTGATCTGCTGGAGGGTAGAGAGGCTCTGCAGAGGGACCTTGCCAGGCTGGACAGATGGGCAGAGTCCAAGGGCATGAGATTTAATTAGGTCCTGAAATGAATATTTCCTCCAGTGCAACCATACCCTTACCTGATGTCTAACTGATGTGCTCTCTCAAACAGATACTAATTTTGTCTTGGGTAATGCCCAGATAGTGGATTGGCCCATTGTCTACAGCAATGATGGATTTTGCAAGCTCTCAGGATATCACAGAGCAGAAGTTATGCAAAAAAGCAGCACCTGCAGGTATTTGAAAACGGATTTCTCTTTCTTTGTTGTTCAACAGCTTGTAGTGTTGTGCTTGCTGCTCCAGGAGAAAAGTCATCTGTTTATTCCAATTTTGCCTGCTGTCTCCTGGGGCTGCAGCTGTCAAACATGCTTTCCAGGTGAAATAAAATCAAAGATGAGCTCTTTCTAAAGAGGCCCTTTCCATGTTGTAAACAAATGGCTTTGCCTCCTTCTCCAGTGTCTGAGTTGACTTTCTCCCTCTGTTTGCAGTTTTATGTATGGGGAGCTGACAGACAAAGAGACAATCGACAAGGTCCGGCAAACCTTTGAGAACTATGAGATGAACTCCTTCGAAATCTTGATGTACAAGAAGAACAGTAAGTAGTTTGCTTAGCTGGTTCATTAATAAAGGTGTGTCAAGTTGCTTTAAATTGGTGTGGAAACTGCAAGGCTGGCAGCCTGGAGGACCGTGCTTCATCGATGACTGAAGCAGCCCCAGTTCTAGTGGCTGATCCACCAGGCAGAAATGAGAACATTGGAGATGAAGAACAACTCAGGGAGGCAGGATAAGCTCTCTAATGTGTTCTGACATCTAGAGCAATTTGTGTGTGATGTTTTAAGACAACACTGAAGATTCCCTCAGCAGTGGTAACACACAGGCTAGGTTTGTGCAAAGGGTTTCTGTTACAGGCAATGTACCTTTTCAGTTCTTAAAGGCAGTATGTACATGTAGTTTCAGAAGAAAAAGAACCCACCTTTTCTTTTAGAAGCTGAACTAATTTTGATGTTTTCAGATGAAACTGTTTTTTGGTCTGGACAAAAATGTCTTGAATGAGATATGGCTAGATGTGAGGAGGAGGTTCTTCACCATGAGAGTGGTGAAACCCTGGAATGGGTTGTCCAGGGAGGTGGTCGAGGCCCCGTCCCTGGAGGTGTTTATGCCCAGGCTGGATGAGGCTCTGGCCAGGCTGATGTAGTGTGGGGTGTCCCTGCCCATGGCAGGGGCGTTGGAACTAGATGATCCTTGTGGTCCCTTCCAACCCTGACTGATACTGTGATACTATGACTGTTTTTCCTAGGCGTTTCAGTGTGTCTGCAGCTGCTCACATCAGCAGAAACTTGCCCACGACTTGTTGCCCCATCTAGTGTAGACTATGTCATGGCACAGTTATTTTCATTTATTTGCTGTCACCTGAAGTGTAAATATGCTGAGATAGGATAGGATAGATTAGGATAGGATAGGATAGGATAGGATAGGATAGGATAGGATAGGATAGGATAGGATAGGGTAGGATAGGATGGAATAGGATAGAATGGGATAGGATAGGATAGGATGGAATGGAATAGGATAGGATAGGATAGGATAGGATAGGATAGGATAGGATAGGATAGGATAGGATAGGATAGGATAGGATAGGATAGGATAGGGTAGATTAGGGTAGGATAGAATAGGGTAGGATAGAACAGAATAGGATAGAACAGAACAGAACAGATCAGAACAGAACAGAACAGAATAGAATAGAGTAGAATAGAATAGAATAGAATAGAATAGAATAGAATAGAATAGAATAGAATAGAATAGAATAGAATAGAATAGAATAGAATAAGCCAGGTTGGAAAAGACCTTTGAGATCATCGAGTCCAACCTATCACCCACCACCATCTAATCAATCTAATCTTCACCCAGGCCAAATATTAAGATGAAAGTTCACATTATGTAACTTATTTTGCTCATAACAGTTATACTTCCTGTGTCCAGTTCTGCCCCCTCAGTTTAGGAAGGAGGTTGACTTGCTGGAACGAGTCCAGAGAAGGGCAACAAAGCTGGGGAGGGGTTTGGAGCACAGCCCTGTGAGGAGGGACTGAGGGAGCTGGGGTTGCTTATCCTGGAGAAGAGGAGGCTCACAGGAGACCTTCTTGCTGTTTTCAACTCCCTGAAGGGAGGTTGTAGCCAGGTGGGGGTTGGTCTCTTCTCCCAGGCAACCAGCACCAGAATAAGAGGACAGAGTCTCAAGCTGCACCAGGGGAGGTTTAGGCTGGAGGTTAGGAGGAAGTTCTTCCCAGAAAGAGAGATTGGCCACTGGGATGTGCTGCCCAGGGAGGTGGTGGAGTCACCATCCCTGGAGGTGTTTAGGAAGAGACTTGATGGGGTGCTTGGTGCCATGGTTTAGTTGGTTAGATGGTGTTGGATGATAGGTTGGATTCAATGATTTCAAAGGTCTTTTCCAACCTGATTAATTCTGTTCTGCTCAGGACACCAAAACAGTGCATATTAAGTTTGCATTAGATGATAACTGAAGAAATGACCAGTGTTCTGGGAAAGGTTATCCAATCTCTCTCTGTGTGTGAACCATTGGTGTTTCTGTTGAAATGACTACCTTGTGCTGATGGAGTTTGATGAGAGAACCACAGGCACCTTTCACAAAAGCTAACAGATAATCCTTGTATGCTGGTAGTGAGCTGAAGCTGTGTGGAGATCCTTGTTTTGTACCAGAATTAATCTGTTCTTCTAAGAAGTGGTGGACCCCAAGTACATGGAATTGATTTTTGTTATCTTTTAGAGAGATTAAAATTTTGGAGAGTTTTTTTGCTTTACCTCTCTTCTAGTCTTTTTATTCTCTTTTTAGGCTGTACAGAGCATCCTGACCTCTGACACAATGCCATTGCTCTGGGCTCTTCTGCAGCACAGCTTTGCTGGTCCAACTCATTTGGAAAGCTATATGTGTTATCTCTATGACCTTGCTTTGTCCTTCTTTCTTTCCAGTGTTACCAGCCTCCAATGTTTAGCAATTTCTTAAAGGTGATGTCTGTTCCTAGCTCAGTTTGAGGCCATAAGGACCATATACAGCTCATGCCAATGTATCCAAAGCCAAATAAATAAGCTGCAGTCATGGGATCTAGGAGGGTTTGGAATTCTCTCTTAGTTAACGGTGATTTGGCACCAAGGGGCTATGCAGCTACACTTTTGCCATTGCTGCAGCATATGGCCACGGCCTGTAGTAGGGCCTGGGGCCTCTCTGTCTTGTATGCAGAAATAAACCAAGGTAACTGTGGAATGAGGAATGTTTCCTGCCTTACTGTTCACTTCCCTGAGGAGAGGCAGCCTAGAACAAAGTCCAGCTGTGCAGAAGCTGGGTTGTGTGACATGCCAGAAAGCAGATCTGTGATGATTCTGTGTGCACAGAGGGTCACAGGCATGGGAAAAAGGAAAGCACAGAGCTAGCTTTTAAGTTTAACAAAACACAGTGCTCTTATTTTTGTTAGATTCATGGCTTCAGAGGTACATTAGCTACTGTTACAGAGACTGACCAGCACTAGAGAATTGTAACTGAAAACAGCAAGAAGGGGACATGCTGGAGACTTCTCTCAGAATAAACCAGATCATAGAAAACCATTGCCTTGGTCACAGCACCCTGACTGCTAAGTGGTCATGCCTTTGTGGTCTTCTGACCTCTGCCTGCAGCTATTGGTGCCTGCCTTCTTGTCAGTGAGCAGGGTACATTGCAACCTACTCTGAAGATTTTGGAAAGGACCCTGAATCTTTTCTTGTCTTATTTTTCTGCTTTTTGTTTCCATTTTTGCCTCTCTGTTCTTCCCTCATTCTAGTTTTCTTCTTCAAACTAGCCAATAAAGGAGATAGAATAGAATAGAATAGAATAGAATAGAATAGAATAGAATAGAATAGAATAGAATAGAATAGAATAGATGAGGTTGGAAGAGACCTTCAAGATCATCGCGTCCAGCCTATCATCCAACACCACCTAAACAACTAACCCATGGCACCAAGCACCCCATCAAGTCTTCTCTTGAACACCTCCTGTGATGGTGACTCCACCACCTCCCTGGGCAGCCCATTCCAATGGGCAATCACTCTCTCTGTATAGAACTTCTTCCTAATCTCCAGCATAAATCTCCCCTGGTGCAGCCTGAGACTGTGTCCTCTTGCTCTGGTGCTGTCTGCCTGGGAGAAGAGACCAACCTCTGCCTGTCTACAACCTCCCTTAAAGTAGCTGTAGAGAGCAATAAGGTCACCCCTGAGTCTCCTCCTCTCCAGGCTAAGCAACCCCAGCTCCCTCAGCCTCTCCTCACAGGGCTGTGCTCCAAGCCCCTCACCAAATCTGTTGCCCTTCTCTGGACTCGTTCCAGCAAGTCAACCTCCTTCCTAAACTGAGGGGCCCAGAACTGGACACAGGACTCAAGGTGTGGCCTAACCAGTGCAGAGTACAGGGCACAATGACCTTCCTGTTCCTGCTAGCCACACTGTTCCTGATGCAGGCCAGGATGCCATTGGCCCTCCTGGCTGCCTGGGCACACTGCAGGGTCATGTTCAGCCTACCATCAACCAGTACCCCCAGGTCCCGCTCTGCCTGGCTGCTCTCCTGCCGCTCTGACCCCAGCCTGTAGCACTGCATGGGGTTGTTGTGGCCAATGTGCAGAACCTGGCACTTGGATGTGTTCAATCTCCTGCCCTTGGACTCTGCCCAGCTGTCCAGCCTGTCGAGGTCCTTCTGGAGAGCCTCTTGACCCTCTAACAGATCAACTCCTGCCCCCAGCTTGGTGTCATATGCAAATTTACTGATGATGGACTCAATCCCCTCATTCAGATCATCAATAAAGATGTTAAAGATCTGATCCTTGGGGCACACCACTGGTGCCTGGCTGCCAGCTGGCTGTGGCACCATTCACCACCACTCTCTGGGCTCAGCCTCCAGCCAGTTCCCAACCCAGCTCAGAGTGCTGCTGTCCAAGCCAGGGGCTGACAGCTTGGTCAGCAGTTTGCTATGGGGGGACAGTGTCAAAGGCCTTGCTGAAGTCCAGGCAGACTACATCCACAGGCCTCCCCACATCCACCAGGCAGTCACCTGAGCATAGAAGGAGATCAGGTTGGTCAGGCAGGACCTGCCCTTCCTAAATCCATGCTGGCTGGGCCTGATCCCTTGGCCATGCTGTAAGTGCTGTGTGATTGCACTCAAGATGACCTGCCCCATAATTCTGCCTGGCACTGAGGTCAGGCTGGCAGGCCTGGAGGTTGCAGGTTCCAAGTTCTTTATTATATTATAGTTTCTACCTCTTTATACCTCACTGGCACAAATATTGCTGTGATGCTAAATCCCATATAAAAACCTCTAATGCCATCCCTAATCCTGCAACCACTGCTTAAGCCTAAGAGCACAGCAGCTTGGCATTTTTAATGCATGGAGTTATACCAACATATAAAATCCACGTGAAGAATGAAGTAGAGAAGTGAGGGACTTTTTCCAAGTCTTGGCATTAAATAACAACAGGCCCCAGGACACAGACATTCTGAAAATGCAGTTGTGCACAGAGCAGTTCAGGGCAACTGAAGCTTCCTCAGGTATTTGGGACAGTCTACATCCACAGGCCTCCCCACATCCACCAGGCAGTCACCTGATCATAGAAGGAGATCAGGTTGGTGAGGCAGGACCTGCCCTTCCTAAATCCACGCTGGCTGGGCCTGATCCCTTGGCCATCCTGTAAGTGCTGTGTGATTGCACTCAGGATGACCTGTTCCATGATCTTGCCTGGCACTGAGGTCAGGCTGACAGGCCTATAATTCCCTGGCTCATCCAACCTGCCCTTCTTGTGGATGGGCACCACACTGGCCAGCTTCCAGTCTTCTGGGATCTCTCCAGTGAGCCAGGACTGCTGAAAAATGATGGAGAGCGGCTTGGCCAGCTCATCTGCCAGCTCCCTCAGCACCCTAGGATGAATCCCATCTGGTCCCATGGACTTGTGGGGATCCAAGTGGCTGAGGAGAGTTCCAACTATCTGCTCATGGAACATAGGGAAACTGTGCAGCTCCCTGGCTCCTTCTGCCAGCTCTGCAGGCCAGCTGTCTGGAAGACATTCGGTCCTGCTAGTAAAAATTGAGGCAAAGCAGGTGTTAAGTACCTTTGCCTTTTCCTCATCCTTTGTTACAACGTTCCCCTCCGTGTCCACCAAGGAGTGGAGGTTGTCTCTGCCCTTCTTCTTGCTATTGATGTAGGAAATAGTCTTTTGTTGTTGTTTTTCTTCACCTGTCCACTCCCTCCTTATAAAAAACCCTGTAATGATAAATGCAAGTGTTGCTTCCATTTTTGTATTGTTCTATAACTGGTATATTTTCCACATTTGATGTACTTCCATCTGTTTTAACAATAACCTTTAAGGGGAAAGAAGAGGATAAGCAGGAGTTTCAAGTTCACTATGTTGTTGTTAGTGGAAGTCAGTCTTCATCTTGTATCTTTATGAGCAGCAGTCATGTTTCTGATTCTCTGAGTAGCAGTTATGTCCTGATTTTACACTAAATGTGTCAACAATACACCGAGACATTTAATACTGCTACTAGAAGTGACAGGCTTTTTGTTTTCACGTGGCACTCTCTGTGGTGCTGACCCAGTGCTAGTATTTACTTGAGTGCCTGAGAAGAATAGAATAGAATAGAATAGAATAGAATAGAATAGAATAGAATAGAATAGAATAGACCAGACCAGGTTGGAAGAGACTTTCAAGATCATCGTGTCCAACCTATCATCCAACACCACCCAACCAACTAAACCATGGCACCAAGCACCCTGTCAAGTCTCCCCCTGAACATCTCCAATGATGGTGACTCCACCACCTCCCCAGGCAGCACATTCCAATGGGCAATCACTCTCGCTGTGTAAAAATTCCTCCTGGCCTCCAGCCTGAACCTCCTCTGGTGAAGCCTGAGACTGCCTGGGAGAAGAAACCAACCTCTGCCTGTCTGCAACCTCCCTTCAGGTAGTTGTAGACAGCAATAAGGTCACCCCTGAGTCTCCTCCATGCTAAGCAACCCGAGCTCCCTCAGCCTCTCCTCACAGGGCTGTGTTCCAAACCCTTCACCAACTTTGTTGCCCTTCTCTGGACACCTTCCAGCAAGTCAACCTCCTTCCTAAACTGAGGGGCCCAGAACTGGACACAGGACTCAAGGTGTGGCCTAACCAGTGCAGTGTACAGGGGCAGAATGACCTCCCTGCTCCTCCCCATCCAGAAATTGGTAGGTACAGTATATTCCAGCTTCCTAACAATTCACAATATCAACTCTAGAAACAACATAGGCTGTAGTATTCCAAATAGTGATACAGTTTTTTTGCCTTCATTATGTTTGCATTTGCAGTTGCCATTTCTATGCTGGCCTCTTTCTCTGTCCACCACTCCAATAAAAAGTGACTAGCCTCTGTCTTTTCAGAACTTCTAGTTAAGGTGCTGTGGAGATTTGATGGTTTCTTGGGCTAGGCTCTTGATCACTTAGCAGAGATGTGATGATTGCTGTTCTTTTCTGGAAGAGCTGCTTTCTAGAAATGCAGGGGTCCTGCAGAAAAATGGGGAAGAATTGGAGCAAGCAGCTGCACAGCCACCACATGTTTATCATGGTCCTGGACTCAGCACTGGTTAGGCCACACCTGGAGTCCTGTGTCCAGTTCTGGATCCCTCAGTTTAGGAAAGATGTTGAGTTGATGGAATGTGTCCAGAGAAGGGCAATGAGGTTGGGGAGAGGTCTTGAGCACAAGCCCTGTGAGGAGAGGCTGAGGGAGCTGGGCTTGCTTAGCCTGGAGAAGAGGAGGCTCAGAGGAGACCGAGGTGAGGAGAAAGTGCTTCACACAGAGAGTTGTTAGCCATTGGAATGTGCTGCCCAGGGAGGTGGTGGAGTCACCATCCCTGGAGGTGTTCAAAAAGGGACTGAACATGGCACTTGAAGCCATGGTTTAATTAGTCATGAGGTGTTGGGTGACAGGTTGGACTTGATGATCTCTGAGGTCTTTTCCAACCTTATTGATTCTATGATCATTGTTGCTCTGATGCCATCCTGTTGCATTCAGTGAAGATTTGTGGTCACACCTCTAATGAGACCAAGTGGAAGCTGGACTGATAAAAAGACAACAGATGGGTTGACATTAATTTCATGTGAGAGCTTCAGTTCCATTGTTTGATTAGATGTGAGTGTCCAGTGATGCTGGAAGTATTGTTTATTTTTATACTGGAAAATCAAACCATTGCTAATTCTTACTGAAATAAGTGGAGCTATGTTAACTTATACCAAGGAAAGATGTGCTGGAATGGAATGGAATGGAATGGAATGAACCAGGCTGGAAAAGACCTTTGACATCATCTATTGGAAAATATTTTATGTCTGATCCTAGTCAGCAGTGCTGGGCCCTGTGCTCTTTATCTTCTTTATTGATGATCTGGATGAGGGCATTGAGTCCATCATCAGTAAATTTGCAGATGACACCAAGCTGGGGGCAGGAGTTGATCTGCTGGAGGGTGGAGAGGCTCTGCAGAGGGACCTCGACAGGCTGGACAGATGGGCAGAGGCCAAGGGCAGGAGATTGAACACATCCAAGTGCCAGGTTCTGCACATTGGCCACAACAACCCCATGCAGTGCTACAGGCTGGGGTCAGAGTGGCTGGAGAGCAGCCAGGTAGAGAGGGACCTGGGGGTGCTGGTTGATGGTAGGCTGAACATGAGCCTGCAGTATGCCCAGGCAGCCAGGAGGGCCAATGGCATCCTGGCCTGCATGAGGAACAGTGTGGCCAGCAGGAGCAGGGAGGTCATTCTGCCCCTGCACACTGCACTGGTTAGGCCACACCTCAAGTCCTGTGTCCAGTTCTGGGCCCCTCGGTTTAGGAAGGAGGTTGACTTGCTGGAACGAGTCCAGAGAAGAGCAACAGAGTTGGTGAGGGGCTTGGAACACAGCCCTGTGAGGAGAGGCTGAGGGAGCTGGGGTTGCTTAGCCTGGAGAAGAGGAGACTCAGAGGTGACCTTATTGCTGTCTACAACTACCTGAAGAGGCAGAGGTTGGTCTCTTCTCCCAGGCAGTCAAAACCTGAACAAGAGGACACAGTCTCAGCCTGCACCAGGGGAGGTTCAGTCTGGAGATCAGGAGGAAGTTTTACACAGAGAGAGAGTGATTGCCCATTGGAATGGGCTGCCCGAGGAGGTGGTGGAGTCACCGTCTCTGGAGGTGTTCAGGAGGAGACTTGACAGGGTGCTTGGTGCCATGGGTTAATTGGTTGGGTGGTGTTGGATGATAGGCCAATGGCATCGTGGCCTGCATTAGGAATAGTGTGGCCAGCAGGAGCAGGGAGGTCATTGTGCCCCTGTACTCTGCTTTGGTTAGGCCACACCTTGAGTCCTGTGTCCAGTTCTGGGCCCCTCAATTTAAGAAGGACACTGAGACACCTGAAGGTGTCCAGAGAAGGGCAACAAGGCTGGGGAGAGGCCTTGAGCACAGCCCTGTGAGGAGAGGCTGAGGGAGCTGGGGTTGTTTAGCCTGGAGAAGAGGAGGCTCAGGGGTGACCTCATTGCTCTCTACAACTACCTGAAGGGAGGTTGTAGCCAGGTAGGGGTTGGTCTCTTCTCCCAGGCAACCAGCATCAGAACAAGAGGACACAGTCTCAAGCTGTGCCAGGGGAAGTTTAGGCTGGAGGTGAGGAGAAAGTTCTTCACTGAGAGAGTCATTCATCATTGGAATGTGCTGCCCAGGGAGGTGGTGGAGTCCCCATCCCTGGAGGTGTTCAAGAGGGGATTGGATGTGGCACTTGGTGCCATGGTCTAGTCATGAGGTCTGTGGTGACAGGTTGGACTTGATGATCCTCGAGGTCTCTTCCAACCTTGGTGACACTGTGATACTGTGATACAATGCATGTAGAGTTTTGAAGAGCCTTCAAGTCTTCTGATCAGACATTCCCATAGCAGTGCTGCAGGGAGTTGTTGATGGTTGATTTTCTTCCCCCTCAGAGTTTTCTACAGGTGGGTCTGGTACAATGGCAGCATCCTGAGGGGTTAGCCGTAGGTAATTAATTTGCACACTGCCAAGTGATTGGGGTCAGCAGTGTCTTTTGGTTTAGTCCCTAAGGCTGGGCTCCGCTTTCAGTTTGTGCTGGGTTTCACTCCTGCTGTTTTATGGAGGCTTGCATGTTTAGTCAAGGTAATACCATGGATGTATGTATGGGGTCTGGGCTTTGTTTTCCTGGCTTTTTATTTCTTTTTTTTAACAAACACACCATGTGCACACAATGCATTAAGAGGCTTTTAGATGTCAGAGAATATCAAATAAGGCCAAAGCAGTGGTTTAGCAGATTCTGCTTGCACTTACCTTTGGGAGCAGTGCTTTCTACAGAGATCAAAATGTAGACAAGCAACTCCATCCTAATTTATAGAGGGGAAAATTCATTTCAGGGTGGTCAACCTGTGGTTGCCCACTCCCAGGGAGAATTTACCATAATTGTGATTGGTTAAAACCAATTATCTTGGTGTGTGCTGTGCCTCTTTACTCAACCAAATGGTTGCACAGGAGCAGAAGCAGGAAAGAATGAGGGGTTTTTGAGAAAGGTGTTATGTATCCTCCTGAGCCTCCAGTTGAAACTTAGCTCCCTATTTGTCAAGCAGCGTGCACACCTGCTTCTTGTCCCTATGAAGTCTATCTGCATGAATTCAGCTACCTTCATCAAGGTCAAATCTAAGTAGTTTTGATTCATAAACCTCATCATTCCCACTGATCTTGTCAACTTCAAATACATTGCCAAGCAAGTCTCAAGCTGCGCCAGGGGAGGTTTAGACTCGAGGTGAGGAGGAAGTTCTTCACCGAGCGAGTCATTCGTCATTGGAACAGGTTGCCCAGGGAGGTGGTTGAGTCATCGACCCTGGAGGCGTTCAAGGGGAGATTGGACGTGGCACTTGGTGCCATGGTCTAGTCATGGGGTCTGTGTTGATAGGTTGGACTTGATGATCCTCGAGGTCCTTTCCAACCTAAGCAATACTGTGATACTGTGATACTGTGATACCTGCTGCTGTCTCCTCAAATATGTACTGAAGAGTAAGGCTTACCAGTAGTAATCCTCAAATACTTTTTCTGAGGTAGATGGAAAGAAGCTGTCAAAGCTCCCTGATGTCTTCCCCATCCTTATACTTACTTTCTCTCCTTCAGAGAACTCAGAATTAGGTAAACCATATCAGTGCTGCTGCAGTACAAGGTTGTGTGGTCCCACTGTGTTGTTTCAGTGTCCTGGGATACCCCTTATGCGAGGTGATACCATCATTGGGGACTGAAATCGACTTTCCTTATCCTAGCATGCCAAGAGCTGGCCTTTAGAAGCATTAGCTGCCAAAACATAGCAGCACCACATGTGGAAGACGTGAAGGTAATGGCTTTTAAAGTGCTGGAAATGCATTGTAAGGTCTGTTAGTACTGGCACAGAGTGGTGAGCTACACACTGTGTTGGTTTGTTCTCATTCAGTGCACACTCTGCTAGAAGGCAGAGTTTATAGAAAGACTTTTGCTCCTTGTCTTGCATGATCAAATGTCACAGGCTCCTCTGTGCTCCTAGTTGAAATCTCTGTGGATATATTGATTTACCTAACTTTTTCCAGTCACATCTCATCAGCTGGCTTGCCAATTGGGCAAACTATTCAGTCCGTGTGGGATAGAAACAATTTCATACTGAGTGCTGGGGCATTGGAGAAACCCCAAATGGGATAACTCTAATGGCCAACCCTGCTGTATATGTAACTGAAGTCCTGCTGTCTGCATCACTGCTTGTAGCAATTGGTGGAGAGGCAGCACATGCTTCTATCCTTTTCATTTTCATGCTGCTCAATGGCATGAGATTGAACACATCCAAGTGCTGGGTTCTGCATGTTGGCCACAGCAACCCCAGGCAGTGCTGCAGGCTGGGGTCAGAGTGGCTGGAGAGCAGCCAGGCAGAGAGGGACCTGAGAGTACTGGTTGACAGTAGGCTGAACATGAGCCAGCAGTGTGCCCAGGCAGCCAGGAGGGCCAATGGCATCCTGGCCTGTATCAGGAACAGTGTGGCCAGCAGGAGCAGGGAGGTCATTCTGCCCCTGTACACTGCACTGGTTAGGCCACACCTTGAGTCCTGTGTCCAGTTCTGGGCCCCTCAGTTTAGGAAGGAGGTTGACTTGCTGGAACGAGTCCAGAGAAGGACAACAAAGTTGGTGAGGGGTTTGGAACACAGCCCTGTGAGGAGAGGCTGAGGGAGCTGGGGTTGCTCAGCCTGGAGAGGAGGAGACTCAGGGGTGACCTTCTTGCTCTCTACAACTACCTTAAGGAAGGTTGTAGATAGGCAGAGGTTGGTCTCTTCTCCCAGGCAACCAGCACCAGAACAAGAGGACACAGTCTCAGGCTGCACCAGGGGAAGTTTAGGCTGG
Source organism: Melanerpes formicivorus (assembly GCF_026170545.1). NCBI lineage: Eukaryota > Metazoa > Chordata > Aves > Piciformes > Picidae > Melanerpes > Melanerpes formicivorus. The sequence goes on from NW_027142509.1 coordinate 726,312, forward strand.
AGGTTAGAAGGAAGTTTTACACAGAGAGAGAGTGATTGCCCATTGGAATGTGCTGCCTGGGGAGGTGGTGGGGTCGACATCACAGGAGGTGTTCAGGAGGAGACTTGATGGGGTGCTTGGTGCCATGGGTTAGTTGATTAGATGGTATTGGATGATAGGCTGGACACGATCTTGAAGGTCTCTTCCAACCTGGTTTATTATTGTATTCTATTCTATTCTATTCTATTCTATTCTATTCTATTCTATTCTATTCTATTCTATTCTATTCTATTCTATTCTATTCTATTCTATTCTATTCTATTCTATTCTATTCTCTTCACCTTCAAGGCAGTACCTGTCTGATGACCACTTGGGACACTATCAAGTAATGCAGAGATTGTGCTGCTTTGAGGAAACCTACCCCATTCAGTGAGGGCAGTGAAGATGTCAACTAAATTGTCAAGCCATGGGGCTCGTAACTGTGCTTATACACAATGGCTGTTTTCTTTTGTGGGAAGAAAGCATTGCCGTTTTGTTTAAACAATGCTCTGTGGAGTTTGGAAATGCAGCTGTCCTCTCTGCTCAAATGCTTCAAGGGATGGGGGTAAGGGCATACTTAGACAGCAATTTTGATTTTTATTATAGCCTTTCCTTTTTGTTGACAGGAGGCAGATGGGAAATTAAAAGGTGTGGGGGCATTTACTGTGTAGTAGCCTGGAGAATGCTTGGGGCTCGAATCATAGCTCTGCAAATCGTGTCGCCTTTAAGGCAAGGCTGTAAATACTGTGCTCAGGCCTGTGAAGACTCTTAAGAGCTGCATCTGTTAATTCTGGAATGAGCTGCATAATTTGGGTACCATGAGGCAGGCTGGTCCTATGGCTACTCTCAGAAGTTCATTGTAGATGTTCATTTCGTCCCAGATGTTCACACTTCTCTGCTGGCTTTGAAGTGACATTCCCTTTTCTAGCAGGGTTGCTTCTATGCCATTAGACAAACTTTGGATTCTTTCACTGTTGATTCCAAACCTAACAGAAGCCAATGTGGCTCATGAGTGTTTACTTCTTTGTTTGTGCATTGGCATTGGCATTGAACTTCACCAGTGAGAGAGCTTGCCAGGACAGAGCACAAAATGTAAATGGAAGTGGATATATTGTTGGAAACAGCAGTAAACAGTTCCTGCGTGTCTGTACGTCAGTGCAGGCTGGGGGCATATGGGAAAGCTACTCTTGTTTTGCTGGGAGAGTTCTGAAATATGCTGCAGTTTCCATGCCTGGATAACCCATAGGCTGAAACTGAAAAGTCACATTTTGGCCTTGTGTGTGGTTCTCACCAGTAGTGATTGTCTGGCTGAGCAGGGACATCCGCTTTGACACCAGGAGTATGAGAGCTGTCTCTCGGAGGTTGCAATTCTGGTTTCCGACCTGATTTATAAGTGGTTTATACTTAGAGCTTTCCTGTTTAATAGTTAAATAAACTGTTTAATGTTTAAAAAATAGAATTCTTCTGATAATTAAACCAGTATGGAGGAAAAAAGCCCAGCAGAGCCATGTCCTGGTGGAGCCTTTCAGTGCGTTCCCACAGTTCAGACCCCAGTTCTGCTACGAACGAGCTGCTGGTTGCAGAGCACGATGGAAAGCTCATGTAGCCCAGCACTGTGAGCACTCACCTCATGACTGCATTTTTTTCTTATCCACTTGTTTTCTGTTGACAGAAGAGACTGACAGGATGGTGGGGAGCACACTGCAGGGAAAAATATCTGGGAAGCAGATACAGGGGCCTGGAAAAATGTTCAGTCTGCTTATTTCTGCTGTTGCTGTGTTAGTCTGCAGATACAGACCTGGAGGATGATTTACACAGACCATGAGTGCCACCTTGATTTTGTGTTCTGCCCTGGAATACACCCTCTTTGTGGCACTCTGACACTGGATATTGTAAGGGTACCCAAATAGTGACAGTGATCACCTAGGTTTAGCTATCAAAGATGTCTGGCTCTTTCTCATTGCCTGTGGGGCACATCACTGAGAGCTACACTTGGTTCTAGGTAAAGCAGCATTTTGTTTTCCTTTTTGCTATAAATAATGCAGCATAGGAGTGGGAGTCAAGGGAGTCAGGAAGTAAGAACCCTGCTGATGTAAGCTTCTTGCCTGGCAGCAACCTACATTCAGAGCATTAGAAAAAAATCTGGCAACAACATACCACAAGATAATCATCAAGAGAAGATGATAGCATTCATCTGACAGATAGCCAGAATAAGAGGGTGAATTGCAGCCCTTCTGTGATGTGTACAGCATATTCAAAATCAGGGTAATATGTTTTCATAGCTCTGAGAAACACAGATGAAGCTGAGTCTGTAATTCAGCCTCAGTTCAGTGAAGGTCAATATGAGCATCCCATAGCAGAAGGGTTGTAGCTTGAAGGAGCAAAACAATACAAGGTGTTTTTGGGGAGGATGGGAAAAAATCCCTAATCAAAAAAAGCAAGTACTTGGAGATCATAGAATCACAGTATCAGTCAGAGTAGGAAGGGACCACAAGGATCATCTAGTTCCAACCCCCCTGCCATGGGCAGGGACATTACACAGTAGATCAGCCTGGCCAGAGCCTCATCCAGCCTGGGCTTAAACACCTCCAGGGACAGGGCCTCAACCACCTCCCTGGACAACCCATTCCAGAGCTTCACCACCCTCATGGGGAAGAACTTCCTCCTCACCTCCAGCCTCAATCTCCCCACCTCCAGCTTCATTCCATTCCCCCTAGTCCTATCACTGCCTGAGATCCTGAGCAGTCCCTCCCCAGCCTTCTTGTAGCCCCCTTCAGATACTGGGAGGCCACAATGAGGTCACCTCAGAGCCTTCTCTTCTGCAGACTGAACAGCCCCAACTCCTTCAGTCTGTCCTCATAGGAGAGGTGCTCCAGCCCTCTGCTCATCCTCCTGGCCCTTCTCTGGACACCATCCAGCACCTCCAGAGCCCTCTTGTAATAGGGGCTCCAGATCTGGATGCAGTACTCCAGGTGGGGTCTCCCCAGAGCTGAGTAGAGGGGGAGAATCACCTCCCTTGATCTGCTGAGGTAAAAAAGCAATGCTGTAGATAGATCCTGGCTGATTAATAAGTTGTAGTGTTAGTTAAGGATACTGAAGCTGGTAAAATAAAAAGCAATTAGTTACTGAGAATTCTCTGTAAAAGCAAGAAAAAGGAATTTAGTTAACTTCAGAATGGTTCACATGTAAAGATGGGAAAAACAAGTAATAATAATAACAACAACAATAAGAGACCAGGTTGGAAGAGACCTTCAAGATCATCGAGTCCAACCTATCAACCAATCCAACACCACCTAAACAACTAACCCATGGCACCAAGCACCCCATCAAGTCTCCTCCTGAGCACCTCCAATGATGGTGACTCCACCACATCCCCAGGCAGCCCATTCCAATGGGCAATCACTCTCTCTGTATAGGATTTCTTCCTAACATCCAGCCTAAACCTCCCCTGGCGCAGCCTGAGACTGTGTCCTCTTGTTCTGGTGCTGGCTGCCTGGGAGAAGAGACCAACCTCTGCCTGTCTACAACCTCCCTTCAGGGAGTTGTAGAGAGCAATAAGGTCTCCCCTGAGTCTTCTCCTCTCCAGGCTAAGCAACCCCAGCTCCCTCAGCCTCTCCTCATAGGGCTTGTGTTCCAAGCCCCTCACCAACTTTGTTGCCCTTCTCTGGACACCTTCCAGCAAGTCAACCTCCTTCCTAAACTGAGGGGCCCAGAACTGGACACAGGACTCGAGGTGCAGCCTAACCAGTAGGCAAGAAGAAATGGAGATAGGCAATTTTAGGAGCTCCTGAGATGGGGTAGTGTCAAGGGTGTTCTTGTCTTGCACATTGCTGTTGGCTCATTTGTGGCAGTGCCTTGTAAGCTCATTAGCAAGTTAACGATGGTTTTACTTGCATAGCTACTTTGCCTGATATTTTCTTGCATTTAGCATTTTTGTTTGCTCATACTTTTTTGAAAGTGGGGGTGCTCAGGAATGCTAGCTCATAAAAAACCCAACAGACAACAAACCCTGACCCCTCAATACTTTCTGCCATGCTGCAGAAACGGCCATCAGTAATTCCATCTGGATTCCTCTGCTTTTTGAGCAGGGGCCTCCATGCATCATCTACCCTGCTGTTTATCGAGGTGGCTCTACATATGGCATGAAATCTCAGCCAGGGTTTGAAACTGCCTGTGTTATCTAGGCACAGTGGGAGCTTTAGGAATTGAACTTCATTTATGGAAGTTATCCATGTGTCTTGGAGATGCCCTGGCCTTCTGTGGCCAGCAAAGATGGTTAAGCACAGAGGCTGGGAAGCAGCCAGTTGAGGCACCGGTAGCAACATCCTCTGTTGTGTTAACATAATTGCCTTTGCTTGCTTTGCTGGGCAGTAAGTTGTGTATTACTGAGGCTCCCTTGTGACCTTTTGACAGTCAGGAAACACAAGTGGCCCTTGCTGTTATAAAACAGAAATAGAAATATTAAAAATAGTTGTTATAGGAAAAACTACATTAAAAGAACCCTAGAACCAAAAACCCTACAGAACAGTACTCCTGTGAAAAGTACTGAGCAATTCAGATGAAGACAATCTGATCTCTAGTCTAGAGAAGGGCTCTGAGATCAAGAAAGAAAAGAGTCTTCTAAGATCACTGTGTCTTAAATAGGTTTTCCTATACAAGTGACAAAAATGCTGTGTGGTGCTGTTTCTCCTGGCTTTGAGAGATGGTCAAAATCTTGTTGATTATTATATAGAAACAACAAGGTTGGAAAAGACCTCAAAGATCATCAAGTCCAACCTGTCACCCAAGACCTCATGTCTACTAAACCATGGCACCAAGTGCCACATCCAATTCCCTCTTGAACACCTCCAGGGATGGTGTCTTCATCATCTCCCTGGGCAGCACATTCCAATGGCTAACAACTCTCTCTGTGAAGAACTTTCTCCTCACCTCCAGCCTAAACTTCCCCTGGCACAGCTTGAGACTGTGTGCTCTTGTTCTGGTGCTGGTTGCCTGGGAGAAGAAACCAACCCCCACCTGGCTACAACCTCCTTTCAGGTAGTTGTAGACAGCAAGAAGGTCTCCACTGAGCCTCCTCTTCTCCAGGCTAAACAACCTCAGCTCCCTCAGCCTCTCCTCACAGGGCTCTGCTCAAGGCCTCTCCCCAGCCTCGATGCCCTTCTCTGGACACCTTCAAGTGTCTTAATGTCCTTCCTAAACTGAGGGGCCCAGAACTGGACACAGGACTCAAGGTGTGGCCTAACCAGTGCTGAGTACAGGGGCACAATGACTTCCCTGCTCCTGCTGGCCACACTATTCTTTATGCAGGCCAGGATGCCATTGGCCTTCTTGGCCACCTGGGCACACTGCTGGCTCACGTTCAGCCGGCTGTCAATCAGTATCACCCCAGGTCCCTTTCTGCCAGGCTGCTCTCCAGCCAATCCGACCCCAGCCATATCTTACATTCTCCCCCAGTATCACAGTATCGCCAAGTTTGGAAGAGACCTCAAAGATCAGCAAGTCCAACCTGTCACCACAGACCTCATGACTAGACCGTATGTACATCCTTCTCACGAAACATAGCTCACAAGGGACCCTCAAGCGAAAAGCTGCTCAGAGCAAGCAAGTCTGAAAGTCTCTCTTTGGCTCTTCTTACGCTTGTAAAAGCAATGGTAATTTTTTTGTCATCATCACTTACGGTGCAGGGACAGTCTGAAAACTCGTGTCCAAGCTTCTTACAGGCCTAGGCCTGGTGACTTTGGGATCTGCTGATTGTCATATACCTCACAATGGAGAAGGAATTGTTATGGTGCAAGTTAAGGCTGCAAACTGAAAAATGGTGCCTTCAGGAAAGCCATATTATGATACACAGGAGCCAACTGCCTTATTCTGAGCCCTACAGTGAAATACCACTAAATATCACCAAGTATCAGTGTGGTGACTCCTGTGAAATGAGAGTGGTAGACAAGGTCTTGTTCCATGGAGCTTCACTGCTATCACTAGGGTCCTTTTAGCAGCCTCAGCAGAACTGCCAGAAACATAGAAAGGGGAGGGCTGACTGACAGTTTCTCTTCTCAGCATGGTGTGTGGATAGGCATCAAGGAAAACTGACAGCAGCATCTGAAGAGGTCATCACCTGGGTTACTTTTTGTTGCTGTTGTGTTGTAATGTGCAAGTTCTAATCTCACAAGCAATTGTCATTAGTAGTTTCATCCAGTAATCAGAAAAGCAGTTTGATGCAGTACAACTTACTCTCATCTGCAGCCCCTGGTCTGGTCCTGATAGCTTGTTTCTCTCTTGAATTCAGTGGAGACTTAAGTTCACACCAGAGTGATTATGAGCAGGCTCAGGCCTAGGCATGCTGAAAGGCAGCTTGCAAAGTATTTGCCTTTCGTGGGAGGATTTGCAGGCTAGACCAGAGCTCCTAAAGCCTGGCTTGTGAAGCTGAGTGTAGGCTGAGGTTGTTAGGGGGCGATGCTCCCTGTTTGCAGAGAATTGATCTTTGAGGTCTTTTCCAACCTTATTGATTCTATGAAAAATGTCATGCTCTATGAAATGTCAGCCAAACTGGTCATGCTCTTGAGTTGCAACTCTATTGTTGTCATGGTCTAGGCAGTCTAGGCACAGCTGGCCTGTTCTCAAGTCCTGCACAGAACCAGCAAGACCCTGTTGTGTGCAACTGTCGCATGTATATGGGTCTCTTCCAGGAGATTACAAAGCACTTCATAAGTTCAGGTATTCACTTTGTAGCTGAAGCTCAGAAATAGTTTTTAATCCTGAAGTTTAAAAAGCTGATTTAGAAGCAGAGAACTTAACTAATGCTCACATCAGCTGCTCTGCCTGTTTCGCTACGAGAGGTTTGCAAACCCCTCAACGTTAGAGGAACATTTACAGCTGGCTGATTTTGAAATGTAGCCATCTAAAAGCCAGCTCATTTACTGTTCTGCCTGCTGCCACTGACCACCTTTCTGATGTGTTTGTTTCCAGGAACACCTGTCTGGTTCTTTGTGAAAATCGCTCCCATCCGAAACGAGCAGGATAAAGTGGTTTTGTTTCTTTGCACTTTCAACGACATAACAGCTTTCAAGCAGCCCATTGAGGACGACTCATGTAAAGGTTTGTCTTTGTCACAATTATGCATTTACACTGCTTCTGTTCATTTGCCCCGGTCTTGAAAGAGCTGAAGTCCTTTAAATACCAAAGCCAAAGAGCTGGGTGTAAAATTAGCTTGCAGCTATGCCACCAGGGACTGCATTTGTGCTGGGTTTTTGAAGCAAATTTGCTCTGGCCTGTACTGGAAAGGGTCACTGCTGGATGAAACCTCCAAGTGCTTCAGGAAGTGCACAGGGTTTACTTTGCAAATAGGTGCTGCTCTTCCTTTAAAACTCATTATTAATCCACACTTCAGCCCAGATTTCAAGGGGTCACAGTGTTGCTAAACAACCTCATTGATGTTAGGGTCGTTGGGCCCTGTACAGGTTGCGAAGAGGTTCCCATTATATAAGCTGAGTCACTGTTAAGCTGTCCCGGGTGAAATATCATGGCTGGCTTTTTCTGTTAACCCTTTGCTGAGTGCCACCCAGGAAACCTGGAAGCAAACCTCTCTGTGACAGCAGCACAAACTTGTACTCAGGTTTAGGTCCTGTCAGAAAGAGACTTTTTGTAGCCATACAGAGAAAGAACGACAGACTTGTGTCCTCTGGGGTGAAAAAGGCCTAAGTTCTCCTGTTTGCATTTTTGTAGTCTTTAATAATATTTGTAGTATTAAATTAAACAGGAAACTTACTGTGAAGGTGAACTGATTTACATTTGTGCTCAAAATGTTATTCTTTAAAAATGTAGTTTCTCAAAGTGCAGGCAACTGTTACCGTGAAAAAACAAGTGCAGCCTTGACAAATGTGCTGCCTTCCAGGCCATGTGGGTTATTTCCCACTCCCCTCTTTTAATAGTACTTGTTTGGTGCACCAGGAAGGCTGGGGCGGGACTGCTCAGGATCTCAGGTAGTGATAGGACTAGGGGGAATGGAATGAAGCTGGAGGTGGGGAGATTCAGGCTGGAGGTAAGGAGGAAGTTCTTCCCCCTGAGAGTGGTGAAGCCCTGGAATGGGTTGTCCAGGGAGGTGGTTGAGGCCCCGTCCCTGGAGGTGTTTAAGCCCAGGCTGGATGAGGCTCTGGCCAGCCTGATGTAGTGTGGGGTGTCCCTGCCCATGGCAGGGGGCTTGGAACTGGATGATCCTTGTGGTCCCTTCCAACCCTGACTGATACTATGATCATTGCTTTAATAAAACCAAAAATCCTGTCTTGTCAGAAAGCTTGGGTCTCTATTGTTTGTTCTTTCCTGCCTAGTGGTCTTCACTGTATCCTGATGAAGACTGACAACAAAATTAAATCAGCATAGTATCATAGTATCAATTGTCTGTGGGCTCTAGGACTCATGGAGGGGGGAAGCATTTTTGGACTATCTAAAAGGGGTAGAATTGTATTAGCTGCTTCTAAGAATCATTGCTTATACAGACTTGAGCTGAGGACTTGAGGAACTATCCTTTGCACTGTGTACAACATTACATAGGACTTTTGTGCTATGCTTCTGAAGTATAGGATTTTTTGTAGGAGTCTTTCTCATGCTTAAAAGCCAAATGCAATCTCAATTGAAGACCTCAAAGCTCTGAACTTAGAGAGTCTATTGTTTAATTGAAACAACTGAAAATGGATTGCTGTCAGTCATTTTCCTGTCCTTCACCTCCAGTTGGCTTTTATTAATTATTTTAATATGTTTATGTGTGAAATAGGTTTCATAAGACCACTGTATTTAGAATAGACCAGGTTGGAAGAGACCTTCAAGATCATCGAGTCCAACCCATCAACCAATCCAACACCACCTAAACAACTAACCCATGGCACCAAGCACCCCATCAAGTCTCCTCCTGAACACCTCCAGTGATGGTGACTCCACCACCTCCCCAGGCAGCCCATTCCAATGGACAATCACTCTCTCTGTGTAGAACTTCTTCCTAACATCCAACCTAAACCTCCCCTGGCGCAGCCTGAGACTGTGTCCTCTTGTTCTGGTGCTGGTTGCCTGGGAGAAGAGACCAACCTCTGCCTGTCTACAACCTCCCTTCAGGTAGTTGTAGAGAGTGATAAGGTCTCCCCTGAGTCTCCTCTTCTCCAGGCTAAGCAACCCCATCTCCCTCAGCCTCTCCTCACAGGGCTGTGTTCCAAACCCCTCACCAAGTTTGTTGCCCTTCTCTGGACTCGTTCCAGCAAGTCAACCTCCTTCCTAAACTGAGGGGCCCAGAACTGGACACAGGACTCGAGGTGTGGCCTAACCAGTGCAGTGTACAGGGGCAGAATGACCTCCCTGCTCCTGCTGGCCACACTGTTCCTCATGCAGGCCAGGATGCCATTGGCCCTCTTGGCTGCCTGGGCACACTACAGGCTCATGTTCAGCCTGCCATCAACCAGTACCCCCAGGTCCCTCTCTGCCTGGCTGCTCTCCAGCCACTCTGACCCCAGCCTGTAGCTCTGCCTGGGGTTGTTGTGGCCAATGTGCAGAACCTGGCACTTAGATGTGTTCAATCTCCTGCCCTTGGACTCTGCCCATCTGTCCAGCCTGTCGAGGTCCCTCTGCAGAGCCTCTCTACCCTCCAGTAGATCAACTCCTGCCCCCAGCTTGGTGTCATCTGCAAATTTACTGCTGATGGACTCAATGCCCTCATCCAGATCATCAATAAAGATATTGAACAGGCTGCAGCCCAGCACTGATCCCTGGGGCACACCACTGGTACCTGGCTGCCAGCTGGCTGTGGCACCATTCACCACCACTCTCTGGGCTCAGCCTCCAGCCAGTTCCTAACCCAGCTCAGAGTGGTGCTGTCCAAGCCAGGGGCTGACAGCTTGGCCAGGAGTTTGCTGTGGGGGACAGTGTAGTTAGGCTGTCTGCAATCACACATGTTTTATTCACACAAGTGCCATTTGCAGAGTTGCATAGTGTAAAGCAATTTAAGTTTTTCAAAATCAATGCCTGTGTGCCTATGTAAAGAAAAGCAGTATGTAGTACAGGAACACAATCAGTTTAAGGAGAGACTACTCTGTCAGGCTAAACTTGCTTAACTGTGCTACATCTCAGTTTTCTGTCACCTGCTGGCTGTTTCAAAGAGGATTGTTCACCTGCAAACATTGTAGTGACTCCTGGAGTGAAAAGTCCTGAGCTCTAATGACAGGTGTTTGATTTGTACACAGAAATGAATGGGCATCTGTGGTGGTTTGAGCCTTAACTGGGATTTAAGAGCTCTGTTGGGGGCAAATCTGAGAATCCCTCCCCTGTTCCTTTCTCCTCTTTCCCAATAGAGAGGAAAAAAAAGTCAAGGGGGGCAAATCCACTGAGAAATAATTTGGAGTTGGTCTGGAAGTAGAGAGGTAAAAGTTTTCTTTAAACAATGTGTGTGTGTGTGTGTGTGTGTGTGTGTGTGTACATACACATCTATAACAGGAAGGCTTCACAAGGGTAAGGAACAAGGATGGATGGGGAAAATAATTGTATACAAAACCAGTCCACCAGGCATAGATGTAGCAGGGAGAGGACCAGGCCTGGCCACGTGGCAGAAAAGCAGGAAGCCAGCAGCAGTCCTCTCATCCAGGCAAGGCAGGAGCCAAAGGAAAGCTAATGGCTGCAGTGTCTTCCTTTTATAGGCTTGCTGGACAGGGAGGGGGAGTGGAACAGACTAACTCAGTTTCCCAGGGGAAAAACCCCCTCCAGGGAGGGCAATGCTCCCACAAGCCCTTCCCCCATGCTTTCAGGATGGGTGTAACCCATCACAGCATCTTTTGTCTGAAGCTGGTTTACAGGCTAGGTCCCAGTGCCATTTTCCATTCATTTTAATGTTTTATATGTAATGCTTTAATATCAGATATTGGAAACAAATATTTCTAAAGTCAGGTAAAAAGCAGACTTCTAAATGTAGTCTTTGTTATCTTATTCAGATAAATATATCATAGTATCATAGTATCATTCAGGGTTGGAAGGGACCACAAGGATCATCTAGTTCCAAGCACCCTGCCACGGGCAGGGACACCCCACACTACATCAGCCTGGCCAGAGCCTCAGCCAGCCTGGGCTTAAACACCTCCAGGGACAGGGCCTCAACCACCTCCCTGGACAACCCATTCCAGGGCTTCACCACTCTCATGGGGAAGAACTTCCTCCTCACCTCCAGCCTGAATCTCCCCACCTGCAGCTTCATTCCATTCCCCCTAGTCCTATCACTACCTGAGATCCTGAGCAGTCCCTCCCCAGCCTTCCTGTAGGCCCCTTCAGATACTGGAAGGCCACAATGAGGTCACCTGGGAGCCTTCTCTTCTGCAGACTGAACAGCCCCAACTCCTTCAGTCTGTCCTCACAGGAGAGGTGCTCCAGCCCTCTGATCATCCTCATGGCCCTTCTCTGGGCACCTTCCAGCACCTCCAGATCCCTCTTGGAATAGGGGCTCCAGACCTGGATGCAGTACTCCAGGTGGGGTCTCATCAGAGCTGAGTAGAGGGGGAGAATCACCTCCCTTGCCCTGCTGGCCACACACAATTTAGAAGATGCTTATTTTATAATTGCTCTGGAAGTTAAGTAAATTTCCTTTTAAGTGCAGCAGCTTTACAAAGACTGCATTCTAAATAAAGCCATTTAAAAATAGTGTTAATGATGATGATATAATACTTTTAAGCAGTCTCTTCTACTCTTCCCTGGCTGTTTGGCCCTTGAAAAATCAGGGGAAAAAACAGGTTTACTTGAGTAGGAGTAGGCAAAATCAAGCTATAGCAGCGCTAAATTTGGATTATGAAGTGATAGGTCACCTTCTTATCTGAATTTTGCAGTAGGTGCTATATTTGGAATTGATGCATTTTGTCTGTACATGCCATTTTGGATTGGAGACACAACACACCAGGTATGAGATCTTGGAGACCAGTGCATAAAGTGGAATGCATCACTTGATGAAAACAATAAGTATCACAGTATCACCAAGGTTGGAAGAGACCTCAAGGATCATCAAGTCCAACCTGTCACCACAGACCTCATGACTAGACCATGGCACCAAGTGCTACGTCCAATCCCCTCTTGAACACCTCCAGGGATGGTGACTCTACCACCTCCCTGGGCAGCACATTCCAATGATGAATGACTCTCTCAGTGAAGAACTTTCTCCTCACCTCGAGTCTAAACCTGCCCTGGCACAGCTTGAGACTGTGTACAAATAGAATCTGTGCCTGCACTCTGAGCCTAGCTCGTAACAAAGGTTGCCTGAACAGGTTTTGCATATATGAGTACAGTGTGGACATATGCAGATGGATGTGTGCTGCTGTAGAGGAGTCTGGAAATTATGCTTTGGGTCCCAGTTTTTCCTGTTTGTGCTTCATTTTTATAAGAAAAGGTGATCAAATGTAACACCACTGAGTCATGTAGGAGAAGGGGGGGTAGCCTGCTGGCTATTGTAACCTCCTGTGTTTTGCAGCAATCATCATTGTCTGCAGAGGCAGCTTCATTTCATTTTGCAGCTGAGCTACTCTGTGCATCACAAGCAGGGCTACACAACAAAAAATGTTTTGATTGCTGCCTCAATCTTGATTCAGGGAAAACTCCAAGCATTTCCTTTTATTTCTGCTGCTGTGGGGGGGGAGGGGTTGTGCATTGCTGTCTTATTTTTTTGGTCTGTGTTTAAAGATGTATTTACGTGAGCAGAGCCAGTGTGGGAAATATTTTGATTAAGTTACACTCTACTTTCATCTAGATGAAATGTTTTCTTAAAAAAGGAAACAAGTGAAAGGGAAGTGGTGAGTGTATTCAAAAACTTTGCTGTGCTTCCTCAGTCCAGATGGAAAAATAAGGCTGTTTTAAGTCATGAAGTTTCAAAGGAAAGGAGCATTAAGACTGCAGAGAGGCATGACTGATATAAGCAGGGAAAGTTGTTGTGTAGCAAAACAAAGTGGCCAGCAGGAGCAGGGAAGTCATTGTGCCCTGCACTCAGCACTTGGTTAGGCCACACCTTGAGTCCTGTGTCCAGTTCTGGCCTCCTCAGTTTAAGAAGGACATTGAGACACTTGAAGGTGTCCAGAGAAGGGCAATGAGGCTGGGGAGAGGCCTTGAGCACAGCCCTGTGAGGAGAGGCTGAGGGAGCTGGGGTTGCTTAGCCTGGAGAAGACGAGGCTCAGGGGAGACCTCCTTGCTGTCTACAACTACCTGAAGGGTCTCTTCACTCAAGCAACCAGCACCAGAACAAGAGGACACAGTCTCAAGCTGCACCAGGGGAGGTTTAGCCTGGAGGTGAGGAGAAAGTTCTTCACAGAGAGAGTCGTTCGTCATTGGAGTGTGCTGCCCAGGGAGGTGGTGGAGTCCCCATCCCTGGAGGTGTTCAAGAGGAGATTGGATGTGGCACTTGGTGCCATGGTCTAGTCATGAGGTCTGTGGTGACAGGTTGGACTGGGTGATCTTTGAGGTCTCTTCCAACCTTGGTGATTCTGTGATACTGTGTGATTCTGTGAAAGGTGGTTTGGGTGGAGGCAAGAGCTGTCAGGATCCTGATTTACTCGCATTTACACCGTTGTGTGTGAGCAATAGACCCATGACCAAATGAGCTTATTCTCTGGCAGGCAGTGGCTCCCTGTTCTAACTCTAGGGACTGCATAACTCATGGATCAGCAATTTGATAACAAGGGTTCTGTAACTGCCACAGTTCCTAATGTTTTAGTTTATGAATCATCGTGATGAGACTGAGGAGAGTGGTAGGAAGGAAATAATTACCTACAGATAAATAATAAATGTTGTTGTGGATTGAGCATCAACAGATCATCCTCACCCCAAAACACAGAGAAACAGTTCCTTCAGCTGAAGAGCATTCATAGTATCATAGTATCAGTCAGGGTAGGAAGGGACCACAAGGATCATCCAGTTCCAACCCCCTTGCCATGGGCAGGGACACCCCACACTACATCAGCCTGGCCAGAGCCTCAGCCAGCCTGGGCTTAAACACCTCCAGGGACGGGGCCTCAACCACCTCCCCGGACAACCCATTCCAGGGCTTCACCACTCTCATGGTGAAGAACTTCCTCCTCACATCTAGCCTGAATCTCCCCACCTCCAGCTTCATTCCATTCCCCCTAGTCCTATCACTACCTGAGATCCTGAGCAGTCCCTCCCCAGCCTTCCTGTAGGCCCCTTCAGATACTGGAAGGCCACAATGAGGTCACCTGGGAGCCTTCTCTTCTGCAGACTGAACAGCCCCAACTCCTTCAGTCTGTCCTCGTAGGAGAGGTGCTCCAGCCCTCTGCTCATCCTCGTTAAATTCATCTTCATCTCTTAAAGAAGCATTGATGTTAAACATCATACCACAAAGATGTATTTCCCTGCCATGTTCCTCCATGAAACAAAGCAGAGGGGACACCTTTTGTCCCTATTGTAGGCATCTTCTCTTCTTGGGTGTTTCCAGAAGCAGTTTCTATTCAGCTCTCTGCAATGAAATGGTGGAAAACTGAAAAAGCCTCCTGCAACCCAGGACAACTGAAATCAGTAACCAGGAAGGGGTTGGCCTCTTCTCCCAGGCAACCAGCACCAGAACAAGAGGACACAATCTCAAGCTGTGCCAGGGGAGGTTTAGACTCGAGGTGAGGAGAAAGTTCTTCACCAAGAGAGTCATTTGTCGTTGGAATGTGCTGCCCAGGGAGGTGGTGGAGTCCCCATCCCTGGAGGTGTTCAAGAGGGGATTGGATGTGGCACTTGGTGCCATGGTTTAGTCATGGGGTCAGTGTTGATAGGTTGGATTCAATGATCCTCGAGGTCTCTTCCAACCTTTGTTATACTGTGATACAGTGATTCTGTGATACAGTGATTCTGTGATACAGTGATACTGTGATACAGTGCTGTTAATCTGGAAGGCTGTTTATCCTTTTGAAGCTGAAGATGTTTTAGTGCCATCTCATTGCTTTGTCCCTGCATGCTGTTCTTCTGCAGAGCAGAAGAAGGGGACCAAACAGTGATTAAAAAGTGGTTAGAATCAAAGACACAGGCACAGGCACACACAGCCATGGGGCTGGCATCCAGTTTTATCTTGGGTTCCCAAATTCTAAGCTGTTTTCTCTGTGGGGTGAGCTCTTGTCTGAGGAATATATATACACCTATATGAGAATCACTGATGCTCATTAGATTGCAATTCAGTTTATATTTTCCCTGCTTCTGGAGGAAAAGAATAGGTGTAGGCATATAACAACTGCTTGTGGTGAGAGAGAACTCCTAATCCATATCATCTTGTCACCCTGTCCTAGCAGCTCTGACTTCTATATGCTTAGACCATTCTGAACCCTAGCTTCCAAGAGCCTTGGAAAACTCCATCTTCTTCCTGTAATCAGCTCCTTACAATTTCATGTTTATGCTCTCGCCTGTGGCTTCAATCCATCATTTGACCTGTCTTCACTGGATAAATATTTGATGTGCTGTCAGCTCTGTCTGTTCCTGGGCTTCTGGAAGAAAAATAGTAGTAAAATCAACAGGTATGGCTGGCTTTTTAAGCAGTGCTGGAGAAGTTGTCATTCAACAGGCTTAACACTGGCATTCTCTCTCATTTCCACAACCTGCAGGTCTGTTATAATTACACTTTGAAATTCCCACATTTTCCTTTCGGGAAACCAACCAAAACCATCCAAGACTCTCCATACTGAAAAAAACATCCCCACAACCCAAACCCCCAACAAAGGCAGTGTAAAGAGGGAGAGTGTTCTGTCCTGAAGATGAGATTCATACACCTGAGACATTTGCACAATGATCCAGTGCTTGGTTTTAAGCATATCATCACACAGTGGCATCTGCACCGGAACCCAGTGTGCTCTACCCAGTAGATGGAAAGAGTTAGAGTTTGTATTCCCAGCCTGCCATTTTCAGATCCATGCTGGATCAAAAAGGCAAGCCAAAAAGAGGGCCATGCTTCTGGAGGGCAGGCTCTTAGTATCATAGTATCATAGTATCAGTCAGGGTTGGAAGGGACCACAAGGATCATCTAGTTCCAACCCTCCTGCCATGGGCAGGGACACCCCACACTACATCAGGCTGGCCACAGCCTCATCCAGCCTGGGCTTAAACACCTCCAGGGACAGGGCCTCAACCACCTCCCTGGACAACCCATTCCAGGGCTTCACCACTCTCATGGGGAAGAACTTCCTCCTCACCTCCAGCCTCAATCTCCCCACCTCCAGCTTCATTCCATTCCCCCTACTCCTATCACTACCTGAGATCCTGAGCAGTCCCTCCCCTGCCTTCCTGTAGCCCCCTTCAGATACTGGAAGGCCATAATGAGGTCACCTGGGAGCCTTCTCTTCTGCAGACTGAACAGCCCCAACTCCTTCAGTCTGTCCTCACAGGAGAGGTGCTCCAGCCCTCTGCTCATCCTCGTGGCCCTTCTCTGGGCACCTTCCAGCACCTCCAGATCCCTCTTGGAATAGGGGCTCCAGACCTGGAGGCAGTCCTCCAGGTGGGGTCTCAGCAGAGCTGAGCAGAGGGGGAGAATCACCTCCCTTGCCCTGCTGGCCACACTTCTCCTGATGCAGCCCAGGATCTGATTGGCTTTCTGGGCTGCAAGTGCACACTGAGAGCTCTTCTTGAGCTTCTCCTCCACCAGCACCCCCAAGTCTCTCTCCTCAGGGCTGCTCTCAAGCCAGTCCCTGCCCAGCCTGGATTTGTGCCTGGGATTGCCTCCACCCAGCTGCAGGACCCTGCCCTTGGTCTTGTTGAACCTCCTGAGTTTGGCTTGTGCCCACCTCTCCAGCCTGTCCAGGTCCCTCTGGATGGCCTCCCTTCCCTCCAGCTGTCTGCTGCACCACACAGCTTGGTGTCATCAGCAAACCTGCTGAGGGTGCACTCAATGCCACTGTCCATGGCACCCACAAAGATGTTGAACAAGACATCTTGCCTCTAACAGTTGTATTTTCAGATTGGAGTTCGGGGTATGTGGTGAGAGATCTCATGTTCATGCGAGCAGTTCTTTCACATACTGTTTAGGCACCCACAAATGAGGTTTGCAGTGTGGGGGGCAGTGAATGTGCTCATAGGGAATGCTGAGTGTTAGATGTACCTTTCAAAAGGTTTCTGAATGTGCTTGGTATTCATAGCCAGAAAACATTCTTCAGTGGTGTCTGGCAATGGTTTTGTGCAAGACAGCTCAGGTGAGGCGCTTCCTTTTCCTCCTTCCTCTGTTTATGTCTGAATAACGCAGCACTTAGAGAAGCCAAGGGCAGGATAAACATACACACTGAAGTATGTCCTCAGATTTTGAAATGAATTTTGAGTCATCTGGGAAAACGCCCTACCCACCAGCCCGTTTCAAGGTAGAAAAAGGGGCTGTATTTGATGTCATTAAAAACACGATGTGTATGGTGAGGGAGGCAGGTCCCGAGTTCCCTTGTGAATCTCCAGCTGTTTGGTCTCTCTGCCGTCAGGGCTGCCAGTCGCGGCCAAGCCGCCGGCAGCAGTCGGCGCTCCCTGCGCTTCAGCACCATGGCCAGCGCCGAGACCGCAGCTCCTGCCGCGCCGCCCGCGCCCCGCCCTGGCTGCCCCGCTGGCGCCTGGGCAGCGGTTTGAGTCCTGCTGGGACACACAATCACAGAATGGTTTGAGTTGGGAAGGACCTCTAAAGGTCATCTAGGTCCCTCTGCAGTAAGCAGGGACATCCTCAACTAGATCAGGTTGTCCAGAGCCCTGTCGAACCTCACCTTGAACACCTCCAGGGATGGGGCCTCAACCCTGGGCGACCTGTTCCAGTGTTCCACCACTCTCATGGCAAAGAATGTGTTCCTAACATCCAATCTAAATCTGCTTTTCTCTAGTGTGGAACCATTGCCCCTTGTCCTATCACTACAGCCCTTTGCAAGCAGTCTCTCTCCATCCTTCTTGTAGGCCCCCTTCAGGTACTGGAAGGTCACTATTTGGTCTCCCTGAAGCCTTCTGTTCTGCAGGCTGAACAACTCCAGCTCCCTCAGCCTGTCTTTGTAAGAGAGGCTTTCCAACCCCTTGATCGTTTTCATGGCCCTCTTCTGGACCCACTCCATCAGGTCCATGTCATTCCTGTATTGAGGGCTCCAGAGGTGGAAACAGTACTCCAGGAGAGGTCTCAGCAGAGCAGAGTGAAGTGGCAGGATCACCTCTCTGGATCTGCTGGCCCTGCTTCTTTTTGGTGCAGCCCAGGCTGTGATTTGCCTTCTGGGCTGCAAGCACACACTCTTGGCTTGTGTCCAGCTTCTCATCCACCAGAAAACCCAAGTCCTTTTCTGCAGGGCTACTTTCTATCACCTCATCCCCCAGCCTGTGTTGATAGTGAGGATTGTTCCAGCCCAGGTGCAGGACCCTGCACTTGCTCTTGTTGAACCTCATGAGATTCACCTCGGCCCACCTCTCCAGCTTGTCTCGGTCCCTCTGCATGGCATCCTGTCTCTTTGGCATGTTGACAGCACCACTCAGCTTGGTGTCCTCTGCAAACTTGCCGATGGTGCACTTGATCCCACTGGCTAGAGCACTGATAAAAGTATTAAACAGTACAGGTCCCAGTACTGACCCCTGAGGGACACCACTTGTCACTGCTCTCCATCTGGACTTCAAGCCATTGAGCACTACTCTCTGGATGTGACCACCCAGCCAATTCCTTATCCAGTGAACAGTCCCCCCATCAAATACATATGTCTCCAGCTTGGCAAGTAGGATGTGGTGGGGGACCATGTCAAAGGCCTTGCAGAAGTCCAGATAGATCACATCCATGGGTCCTTGTCCACTGACATAGTCAATTTGTCCTAGAAAGCCACTAGATTAGGCAGGATTTTCCCCTAGCAAAGCCATGCTGGCTGTCTTGAGTCACCTCCCTCTCCTCCATGTGCCTTAGCATGGTGTCTAGGAGGATCTGTTCCATGGTCTTCCCAGGCACAGAGGTGAGACTGACAGGCCAGTAGTTCCCAGGGTTCTCCTTCATACCCATTTTGAAAATGGATTTGATGTTTCCTATTTTCCAGACTTCACCTGACTGCCAGGGCTTGGCAACTGCATCAGCCAGTTCCCTCAGGACTCTGGGAAGCATCTCATCAGGTCCCACGGACTTGTATATCTTCAGGTTTCTCAGGTGGTCACACACCTTGTCTTCATGTACAGTGGGAGGGACTTTGTGTCCCTGATCTCTCTTGTGGACCATCAACATGAGGGCCATGAGGAGAGGGGTTGCCAGTGAAGACTGAGGCAAAACAGTTGTTGAGAATCTCTGCCTTCTCCTCATCCATTGATACAAGTTCCCCACTGTTGTTCATCATGGGAATGCTTTCTTTTACCTTTCTTTTCTGGTTAATGTACCTGTAGAAGCCTTTCTTGTTTTTCTTTACATGCCTGCCAAGTTCAGTGCCAGCTGTGCCTTGGCCTTCCTGATCAAAGAACCCAAAAGTCCAGTGGTGGAGCCATGCATTAATCAGGTGTTTTCCTCCCTCTTGCAGTATTCTTCCCTGCCAATTAAGGGATTGATGAGAACACCACCAGCACACCCAAGCCTTCAACTACTCATCCCAGTGCCTTGAAGTCTTCTATCATTGCTTTTGGGCTTTCCCTCTGCAACCTCATCATTGCTAACCTGAAAAACCAGCAAAGGGCAATAGTCAGAGGGCTGCACCAGACCAGAGAGCTTCCTTTTAGCATCTCTAACCTGAGCCTCAGGGAAGCAGCGGACATCCCTGTGGAATGGGTCTGGTCAACAAATGGGGCCCTCTGTTCCCCTCAGAAGGGAGTCACCTGCTACAGTTACCCTCCTTTGCTTCTTAGTTGAGGCAGTCCTAAGGCGTGGGGGTGAGTGACCAGCCCTGGGTGACTTACTGGGTGGATCTTCCTTTCCATCCTTGTTCACCAAGCCCTCAAGTTCCAGAGCCCCAAGCCTATTGTTCAAAGCCACCTGGGAAGGTGAGAGGGGCTGGGGGCAGTGGTTCACTTGCCTTTCTGAGGGGGGACCTGTCTCCCTTCCCACTGTCTCTTAGGTAGCATCTCTCCCTCCCCTGCTGGGCCTCCAGGGTCTGCATTTACATTGCAGAAAATACTC